>NW_007726454.1:582199-605955 GCF_000696425.1 Galeopterus variegatus | reverse complement strand
CGCTCAGCCAGTGAGCAGGAACCGGTCTCCACATGGGATCCGAACCCTCGGCGGGAGCGCCTCTGCACTCCCAAGCGGCGCACTCTCCAGTGCGCCACCAGGCCGGCCCCCAGAATTGTTACTTTTGATAATCTTTAGTAGACTATGAAGATTTAATGTCCAGAGAGGCCACTTTAGCTTGGTTTCTGAGTTCACAGAAAATGTAAACACAGAATGAGTTGACATTTTCATACAGTTAAGTATAATAAATGTACCCATTCCTGCCTTCTTTCTCTTAGAGAAAAATGTATCCCCCAACCTATGGTTTTCAGCTTTTGCACCCTGCAAATTTCCCACTTACTTTCTCTACCTCCTTGCCTATCACTAATTCTTCCATACTATTCCGCTAAAAGTGCTTTGGCAAGGTCATTTTGCCTTTCTTGCTTCCTCTTCCACTTTTCTGATCACTTTTTCTCAGTCCCCTTTGCTGACTTCTCTTCCTGTAGTCACCCACAAAAGTTGATGTCTCCCATGATTCTGTGCTTGCTGTTCTCTTTTCACTTTACTTATTCATTTTTTGAGATGCCTTCCACTCCCAAGGCTTCAATGGCCAAATATAGTCATCTATAGCCATCATCCACATCTCTAGCTGGAGTTGTAGAACTACAGACATCTCAAATGCAACATGTTCAACATTTGATCTTTCTCATGAATTCCCAAGTCAGTAAGCCACTCTCCACTCAGGCACCTGAGCTAGAAACCTGTCACACATTACTGATGTGTATCATCATCAACCCTAATATTTTTTAAGAGGCTACGAATTCCCAAGTCAGTAAGCCACTCTCCACTCAGGCACCTGAGCTAGAAACCTGTCACACATGACTGATGTGTATCATCATCAACCCTAATATTTTTTAAGAGGCTACGAACATGCCAGGCACTACACTAAGCATTTACATGCATTTTCTTATTTAATCCTCCCAACAAGCCAAGAGACAGGTATTAACCACCCAACTTTACTCTCTATGGAGAAATAAAGTAGCTTGTCAAGGCCTTACAGCAGGGTGTGAAGCTGGGATTCAAACCCAGGCCTGACTCCAGAGCTCATACTCTTTACTACGCTATACTGATGTGGCAGCTACATCCCAGAAAAGAACAACCTCAAATATCTCGCCAATTATACTTTCCTGATTTTCTACCCTGCTTTTAATGGGGAGAGAATAAGGTGGATTAAAGCATATAAACTTACATCACTTGTCTAATTTGATATCTGTACCACTCCTTGGGAGCTTGCTGCAAGGGCTGTGGAGGAGTGCCCCACTTTAGTTTTCATTCAGCTCTGAAAAACAGGCCATGTAGGCTTGGGCAGCTTTTAGTCACCCATTTCCAAAGAGTAAAACAACTCAAACTGCGACTACCTGGATGGCTGCCCTTTGCACCCAGGTCTTTCTTCTCCATAGCCCTTTAATTAGCTGTTCTTAAGTAATTAATAAACCACTTGAAAAAGTCTACTCCCAGGAAGTAGCAAACTCTTAAAGTACTCAGGAAACAAATAATCTACATTTCTCATTGATAAGGTTCAGCTGAGGTATTCTAAGAAAACTTTCTATGCAATAAATGCTGGTTCTTTATTCCTTTGTGATTTCTCAAATAAGAGATAGTGACTTGTTACCATCATCTGGAATTATGCCTACAATGTAGACTAGGTTAAAAAGAAAAAAAGGTCATTATAAAGAGATATTCCATGAAATAAGTAAGTTGATTCAGTCATTCCTTCAGCAAATATTTACTGAAGTTACAAAGGTGAATAAGACGTAGTTATTACCCTTCAGAAGCTTACAGACCTGTGAAGGAGAAACATAAAAAGAGAAAGGTTAGAATAACAGGTAGCAAATTCTGTATGAATAAAGCAATGTGGATCATACAGGACAGAGCAAGTTACTCTTATAGACAGACTTGTGAGGGAGAAACAGAGAAAGAGACAGGTTAGAATAACAGGTCGCAAATTCTGTATGAATAAAGTGATGAGGCATGTGAAGGACAGAGAAAGTAACTCTGCCTTGGAGAGTCTAGGAAAGACTTCAGTGAGGATGAGACTTCCAAGCTGCCTGAGTCTTATAAGACAGCTGTTTGAGGTATTGTGGGTGCATGGATTTAATAGTGTGCGCAGGGATGGGAGGTAGGGTTAAAATAGGTTAGATTCAGACTGTAACTTCTCAGTGATTTTCGTAACCAAGCCAACCTTATAAGACAGCTGTTTGAGGTATTGTGGGTGCATGGATTTAATAGTGTGCGCAGGGATGGAAGGTAGGGTTAAAATAGGTTAGATTCAGACTGTAACTTCTCAGTGATTTTCGTAACCAAGCCAATGATGAAAACAAAATCCTTCAGTTGAGACTGAAATTTCTGATGTACAATGGATTAAGATGATGGACAGGTGGGGCTTAAGGACAGTACTGAATACTGGTGACTGCTAAATCCTGCAAGACATTCTGGGGTCATTCTTTTTTGTTTTCCATAATTATAAGGTTCTTCTCTCTCACTCTATACATACACATATGTATATATAACCTTAGAACTTGGCTCTTCTCTTTCTTTTACACCCTTTGTCTAAAATGGTTATTTTATTATTTTTATTGGCTACTAATAAACAGATAATAGAATTGATCTAGAGTATCATATTCTTATTTTATTTCAACCAGAATTTGTGGAAGTCTTCTAAGCACGCTCCAGGAAACATTACTGACATTAGCTGCTTCTAACTAAAAATTCCTTGAGTTTGATATTTTAGGGTCTAGAAGTCAATTGTTGTTCAATACAACCTGTATTAAAATTTTTTAAAATGAATGACCCTTTTTCTGAAGATTGTTTTGGCCTTCTTTATCTGTAAAGAAAAAAAAGTAAAGTCCCTATATAGTGACTGGTACTCAGTAAATATTTGTTGAATGAATTAGTCTGTGTGAATACTGAAACTTATCACTACACAATGTGAGCCATAGCTTGGTTGGAGATACACCAGCAAGGCTGACTGATCTGCTCTGCCAGGTCAGGGGAGGAATGAAAATGTTTTCCTTCTAATTTTATTAGAATATAAATAAGCTCTTTGGAAATGTGTCCACATCTTAGTCATTTTTGTATCTATTGGCAAAGGGAAGATTGTGTTCAGCATATACCATATGTGTTTTAACTGTTGAATCAGTGAGTATAGAAAAGTTATGAAAAATTAGTATGTCCTAGAACAACTACTAAGTTCAGTATAAAACACCAAGTAAATAAGGCAAGTGATAAAGCAATCAAAAGAAGGTGCCACAACTATAGAGTAGCTGAAGAAAAGTACTTAAGTAAGAGATATATCATAAAGATATTTTGAGTCATGGAAAGATAATCTACAGGACATGCCAGTGCACTTGGAAAGCAAAGTACTACAATTCGACTGCTCTTGCTTCCACCTGCTGGTGTAGCAAAGTAATATTTTGGACTGGGCAAAAATTGTTTAGTAGAACGAAAAAAAAAATTAAGAAAACACTGAGCTTTCAAACTTCTGTTGCATAGTACAGTTCCTATAAACAGCTATTTACAACAACAACAAAAAAATACACTGAACTCAGCTACAACTATTTTGAGTACAGAGAACAACTGCCCTAAACAGAATGGAGACATTCTGGTCTTTACTCTGAGTACCCTCTATTGTCTGATAAAGCCAAAAGCATTACCAATTTTATTTCATTGTACAGTTCCTTTTTTTGTACTGACAAAAGTAGCATTTAAATTTGATGACTTGAGTGACCAGCGCAACTTTAATGGTCCACTCTTGCTCTTACATAGTGAAAATATACTATGTGCCACATATTAGTATAGCCTCAATGTGTTCAACTTCCTCTATTAGTAAGACTTAAAAGTCAAGCAAATTACAGAGACTCCCCTAGGAATAAACAATAATCTACTTCCAACTCTTCCTAAAAATGTTCATGCTTCGTTTAAAAAAAGAAAAACATAATTTTACTTTACATTTTGTAATGTAATGGAAATAAATTTTTGTTTCTAAATTTCATGGTAAATGAATGAAAAGGTACTCTTCAAAATTGTCTCTTCTGAGAAATATGAATAAGAATAAAACATGTTAGAGAGTACTCTTTAAGGTGATATGAGTAACTGTGTGGCACTAGAAATATTTGTAATATTTCTACCTTTGACAAATAGATCTTTTAGAAAAGGTTCGTATTATGAAGTTATAATGAATGAAACAGAAAAATCTCAGGTCCTAAAAAATAAGTAAGAAAAGATATAATCTAATTAATTTCCTCCTAATTTTGTGTACAACAGAACTGGTTTAATAATTACGGGTTCTAAATACATTTATCATAAATGAAGATTAAAAGATTTCTCTTCTTAAATCCTACAGTTGGCTTAACTAAAGCCACTTGAGACCACAGAGCCATCTAAAATCAAGCACTCCTTCATAAATGAAATCAAAAGTTCTTTAATAATTCATTAATACAGGGCCTATACACACACACGGAAAACCACAACTCAGAAAAGACATTCTACTTTTATTTTTCACTAGAAGCATGAACAAATTGCTTTTGGCACATTTAACTGGTGTTTGGGGCATACTTTCCAGAATTGAAATCCTTATTAAATTACTCAGAAGAGAGACTCTCCTTTTTCAGCACATTATTTAATACAGTACACATGCTCGTTTTAATTTTTTTTTATATCTATTCATGGATATTTTGTTGTGTGAATGATGAGAGGCCTGGCTCATAGCTAGTTTGCTTTTCAAGACTGGTTCAATCACAAACAAATGCTTATTTTTTTTACATGTGACAATAGTATTGTGATTATGTGGTTTTTTTTTTTTAAAAAAAAGATGACTGGTAAGGGGATCTTAACCCTTGACTTGGTGTTGTCAGCACCATGCTCTCCCAGTGAGCTAACCGGCCATCCCTATATATGGGATACCCTTGACTTGGTGTTGTCAGCACCATGCTCACCCAGTGAGCTAACCGGCCATCCCTATATATGGGATATGAACCTGTGGCCTTGGTGTTATCAGCACCACACTCTCCCGAGTGAGCCACGGGCCGGCCCGTGATTATGTGTTTTTGAAAAAATTCTTTACAAAGTGATCTACAGATTCAATGCAATCCCTATCAAAATACCAGTGATATTCTTCACAGAAATACAAAAAATCTTAAAATTCGTATGGAACCACAAAAGACTCCAAATAGCCAAAGCAATCTTGAGCTGAAAGAACAAAGCTGGAGGCATCACACTACCTGACTTCAAAATATGAGGATACTTCAAAAAGTTCATGGTAAGGGCTGGCTAATTAGCTCAATTGGTGCTGATAACACCAGGGTCAAGAGTTTGGATCCCCTTACCAGGCCAGCTGCCAAAGAAAAAAAGACAAGAAAAATACAGCTCATAGAAAAACAGAATTAAAACATACTACAAATCTTTCCATAAACTTTTTGAAGTGCCCTCATATACTACAAAGCTATAGTAACTAAAACAGCATGGTATTGGTATAAAAACAGACACATACATAAATGGAAGAGAATATAGAGCCCCCAAATCCACCCATTTACAGCCAATTGATTTTTGACAGAGGGGCCAAGAACACACATATAGGGAAAGGATAGTCTCTTCAGCAGATGGTAATGAGAAAACTGGATATCCACAGGCAGAATAATGTAATTAAATCCCTGTCTCCCCCTATATATACAAAAATCAACTCAAAATGGATTAAAGTGGGCTGGTCAGTTAGCTCAGTTGGTTAGAGCACAGTGCTAACACCAAGGTTATGGGTTCAGTCTTAGTACTGGCCAGCCACACACACACGCACGCACGCATGCACGCACGCACACACACACACACACACGCTAAAGACTTAAAGGACCCCAAAATATGAAAGTACCAGAAGAAAACATAGAGGAAAAGCTCCATGACATTGGTCTGGGCAATGATTTTTTGGCTATGACTCCCAAAGCACAGGGAACAAAAGCAAAAATAGACAAGTGGGATTACATAAAACTAAAAAGCACAGCAAAGGAAATAATCAACAGAGTGAAAGGACAACCTATGGAATGGAAGAAAATATCTGCAAACCATATATCTAACAAGGGGTTAATATGTAAAATATATAAGGAACTCAAACAATTCATTAGCAAGAAAATAACCAAATTAAATAATGGTTAAAAGATCTGAACATGTATTTCTCAAAAGACGATGTACAGATGGCCACAGGTATATGAAAAAATGCTCAAAACCAGTAATCGTCAGGGAAATGCAGATTAAAACCACAATGAGAGATCACCTCACACCTCTTAAAATAGCTGTTGTCAAAATGAAGAAAGATAAATGTAGGCGAGGATGTGAAGAAAAGGGAACCCTCACTCCCTGTTGGTAAGGATGTAAACTAATACAGCCATTATGGAACACAGTATGGAGGTTTCTCAAAAAATTAAAAATAGAAGTACTAAACGATCCAGCAATTCCACTATTGAGTATTTATCTAAAAGAAATGAAATCAGTACATCAAAGAGATATCTGCACTCTATTGTGGCGCTATTCACAACAGCCAAGGTATCAATCAACCTAAGTGCCCATCAATTGATAAATGGATAAAGAAAATGTGGTGTATATACACAATGAAATATTATTCAGCCACGAAAAAGAAGGAAGTCCTATTATTTGCAACAACATGGATGACCCTGGAGGACATTAAGTGAAATAAGCCAGGCATAGAAAGACAAACACTGCATGATCTCACTTGTATGTGGAATCTAAAAATGTTGATCTCACAGAAATAGAGAGTAGAATGGTGGATACCGGGGGGTGGGGTGGTCGGGGGTGGGGAGGGAGGGTTGGGAAGATGTTGGTGAAACGATACAAAATTTCAGTTAAATAGGAGGAATAAGTTCAAGAGATGTATTGTACAACATGGTGATTATATTTGTCAATATATTGTATTTTTTAAAAGCTTTATTTTATTTTTAATTGACAAATTATAATTGTACATATTTATGGGATACAATATAATTATATATATTTATGGGATACAATATGATGTTTCGATACATGTATACACTAGAATGATCAAATCAGGCTAATTAACATATCCATCACCTCAAATACTTATTTCTTTGTGGTAAGATTATTTAAAATCCATTCTTTTAGGTGTTTTGAAATATACATTATTATTAACCATAGTCACTATGCTGTGTAATCGATCATCAGATCCTATCCCTCAGGTCTAATTGGAATTTTGTAGCCTCTGACCAACATCTCCCTTTTCCCTGTCCATACCCTTCCACCCCCCAATATATTGTATTCTTGAAAAATGTTGAGAGAGTAGATGTAAAGTGTTCTTACCACAAAAATGATAACTATGTAAGGTAATGCCTATGTTAATCTGCTAGATTTAGTCATCCACAGTGTATGAACACATCAAAACATCATGGTGTATACAATAAATACATATAACATCTGTCAATTAAAAAAATAAAAATATATTTATTTAAATAAAAAAAGAAAAAAATGCTTTATCTGTAAGAGTTACATACTGAAATACTTATGATTAAAATAATACAGTGCTCGGTATATATTTCAAAACAACTGGGGTGAAGTAGTAGATGAAAAAAGACTGGCCATCAGCTGACAATTTTGAAGCTTGGTGATGGAGAGGTTCACTATATAACTTCTCTACTTTTGTTTATGATTGAAAATTTACTTGGTGGGCTGGCCGGTTAGCTCAGTTGGTTACAGAGCAGTGTTATATAATATCAAGGTCCAGGGTTCAGATCCCCATACCAGCCAGCTGCCAAAAAAAAAGAAAGAAAATTTACATAATAAAAAAATTTTAAATGTATTTAATAACTGTTTATGTGCCTAGCTCTAGTTGCTATTCTAAATTCGAACATGTGGTCTGAAATATGTATGAACTCAACACTAAAAAGTCATGCTGACAAGCATATTAAAAAGGATAATAAATGGAGAAAACCCCAAGGGGAAAATTAGAGCAGAAGTAAGAAAAAATATATTTGACCAGTAAATGAAGATTCACAAATTCACAGTTGGAAAGTGTCTTAAAATCTAGGTTGCTCAAATCGTTTACTGTAGGATGTACCCAGTGATATTAAGTTACAGATGACTATGGGCCCAGACTTGAGCATTTTACTAAACTGCAGAGATAGTGAATGCTACATTGGAAATAGATGGTTAGAGAAGATTCAGTACCATTCTCCAGCGTATCTAGAACTTGAGCCTGGCAACTTTGAGTGTAGCAATCACGTAGCTGGTGAGCTACTTCCCTTAGTTACCAGATAGGCCTCCTTGGCTCTGTTTGGCCACTGCCAACCACCACTACCACTGCCATCAATAATAATGATGATGATGATGTCAAACATTCATGTAACAGGCACTGTTCTAAGTGCTTTGCATATACTAATTCATTTAGTCCTTCCAACAACACTGTGACATAGACTCTATTATTATTCCCATTTTCAGAGATGATGAAACCAAGGCACAGAGTTTAAGTAACTTACTCAAGGTCACACAGATAGAAAGGGCTAGTAACCCAGGCAGTGTTGCTCCAGAGTCAAATGCTGTTAAATACTATACAATCACACTATCACATTGGCAACTCTGCCATTCTCTTCAAGTTGCCCACAGCTATGAACCTAACATATCATCAGTTCCTGCTACTTTTCTTTATTCTCTCCTGTTCTTGTTGAGACAGGCAGGGGCACAATGAAAGGATATGGCCTTTGTGGCACCATGTTGATTCATGCCATGTCCCAATTCTCTTGTTGGCTTGGCACAGCAAACCCTAGAAGCCAACAACTGTCATTACTCATGTGAGAATGATATCAACAGTATATGTGAGAAAGAAAAATAACCATGACACCTTCTATTTCTATAGTACATGAAGATACTGAGTAAGGTTACTCTTTAAAGCAGGGAGGAGAGCTTCCTCACCTTATAAAAGATAAAAGGCAGCCTTTTAAGAAAATTTCCTAACAAAGATGAAAGATGAATAATTACCAACCTTAGGTCCTTTAGATTTGGATGTCGCATTGAAACCAAAGGAAAACACTTACTTGAATATAATACAAGGTCATTCACTTACTTATGAAGTGCTTATTATGCTCATGCACTATGTGCTTTTATTCATAATCTCGCTTATTCCTTACTCTACAGATGAAGAAACTTAGGTGGAGAAATGTTGAGTTAATTATCCCCAAGTCACATAGCTAAGTGGTAGATCTGGGCTGTTAACTAGAAAATCTCATTCCAGAGCCTGAAATCTTTACTATTTACTAAGCTGCCTCTTTCTACATAAAAATGTTGTATTGATTTATGTAAGTCAAGCTTTTGGTTACCAACAGAATAATCAAATTTTAGACCTGGTGGCCATCTAGCCTGATACTACTTTCCACAGCGACTTCAACATGACTTGGAGTGAAGGTGGGAAGAGAGAGGACTGCTAGATGATGCCCACGTTTCTGCTTTTGCATGGATATGAGTGTTAGAGCCAATCACCAAGCTAGAGGAGTCAGGAGAAGCAGGTGAGAATGTTTCTTTCTTTTTACATTTTTGTGGGGAAGGGTGAGAGTCTGGTGGAAATAAGAACCTTACATGCATTGAATTTTAGATATTGAGTTTGTGATGCCAGTGAGATACCCAAGTGGAAATAGGTAGTAGGCGTCAGGATCACAGAAGAAAGTTATCAGCACAGAGCTACTTGCTAAAGACAAAAGATGAACAAGGCCTCAAGGAACTTACTGGTTAGTATGGCAAAGAAACACATTGGAATTTATTTAACAAATACTGATCACTTACATGTATCAGACACAGATGACAATATAGTGTTGTAAATGCAATTATAGAATTATTTTACACAAGTCCTTACGGTCGGATAAAGAAAAATATTCAACTCAAACTGGGGAATCAGAGAAAGCTTCTTGGAGGGGGGCATAATTATCCAGAAAAAGATGGGGTGGGGTAGAAAAGCAAGAGAGTAAACCTGGAAGAGCGGATAAGACTAGCAAAGCCGTAATTTCCATGACTGGCATAGTGCATTCTACGAATTACAACCAATTTAGAATTTAGAAGTGAGAAGTGGACAGAGATGAGGTTGGAGAGGTTGACTGGCCAGATTCCATGGGGTCTTTTCACGTCATGCTAGAGAGCTTAAACTTTATACTGTACACAACAGAAAGTGTCAGTGAGGGGCTGAGATCTTATTTTAGGTAGGCACTCTGGTAGCAGTGGGAGGTGTGGAAGGGCGATTTTAGGGGCAAAGGAGATCAGATAGGAGGCTGCAGTGATACAGATGAACAATGAGAATGAAAAGTGGTAGTAGGAGAGGGAGAGCAAACAATGGATTCAAGAAATATTCAAGAGGTAAAACTGGCAGGACTTTGTGAAACAAAAGACACCATAGAGTAGAATTTCTAGTTTGGGTGCAAAGTGGATGATGGTATTACTGACGAAACAAATTTGCCACCGGACAATAGAAAACACAGGAGCAAGCAAGGTCAGGTTTGGGGAAATGTTATTAGTTAAGTTTCAGACGTTGATTTTTAGTGTCTTGAGATATCTCAGGGTATGGAAATGTGTTGATTTGGCAATTGGATATATTAACCTGAAGATTAGGAGAGGATTCTAGGTGGGAGACACAGATAGGGATGTGTTCAGATGTACAATTGTTAAAATAGACTGGATGGCCTAAGGAGAATATGTAAATAACAGCGGAGGAGTCTGAAAAAGAAAAGACTGCATTGTATATGGACTGAGGGAATGTTTCAGACAGGAGGGTGTGTGGAAGAGACTTGAGCATGAATGCAGGCTCAAGGAGAGGAGACAGAAAAGAGATTTACAGCAGAAATTGAGAATAGAAACTTGGGAAAAGCCAGCAATTGAGGGGCAGATGTCAGGAAGCTTAAAAGAAATTTGAAGGAGAGAAAAATTAAGAATTTGTTTTTCTGGAAGTCAAGCAAGAAGGTAGAGCTGACAGTGTAAATGTTACATGGAGACCATGAAAAGTTAGGACTGGAAAGTGTCCACTGAATCTGGCAACTAACACCCCTAAAGTGTCATCTGATCAGTGACTCTTCTCTTGTTCTTTGGCAGCCACATCAATCTGCTAAATCATACTAAATTTGGAAACAACTCAAGGTTCTAAGTTTTTTCCTAGGTGCTGCTCTTACATTATCCTGCTCTTATACAAAAGTGGTTTGTTTCTTAAATACAAGATTTCATATTTAATATTATTAAATGTCACCTTACTGGATTGGTGTTCTAGTGAGTAGAGATACTCTGGAACTTTAATTTTTCAACTTTACTTAGACTTTACTAGGAGTAAACTGAAAATTTTATCAGTAGGTCATCTATATGCTTCTCCTTGTCAGTGATAAAGCATTTGTATTTTCATCAGCCACAAAAAGCCAGTTCTTTATATCCAGGTCTTTAGGACTACTTTTTTCTACTTGAATGAAAAAGGGGAAATTATAATTTATAACATATTTATGTGATATCAAGCAGTGCACTAGATATTTCCACACATGAATTCCTGCAATCTTTATAAAAATTATGGGAGGTATTTGATGTTATCTCTATTTTAGGGTTGAAGAGACAGACTTAGTGGGACTACAAAAGCACTTGAACCCAGGTCTGCCTTCAAAGTCCACATGGTTTGCAGCACAGCACGTTCCCTTTCTTGGAGTTATTTTCATTAGTTTTGTGCATCTTTGCCTTGGGCACTCAGCTTACTCTGTGTGCTATTTTTAAGTCTAGAAATTAGTCAGGTGATTAGAGAACACCCTCCTCCTGATCTTCACATGTCCAAATCTTTCCTTCCTTCCAGGCCCAGTTGCAACACATAATTATGTCCTTGTCCTTTCTTTCTATCCTGGAAGTAATCTCTCTCCCCTGAACTCCCATACCAACTTTTCTATTACTTTCTGTGGTACTTATCACCTTCTACCTTGTATTCTAATTATTTATGTATGTGACTTATAATCCTTACTAGGCTGTATTGCCTTGGCCTTTTATCAAACAAACAAACAAAAAATAGCCCTATGAAATCTACTTCTGCATTTGTTATGAAAGTATTTTTTTAGGCAATTATTCATTGCATTACTCAATTTCCCCTATACAATGCATCCATGTGACAAATTTATCTCACAAAGCCATAGGCCGGCCTTATTAATCTTAATGTACATTTTTTTTAAGTCAAGCAATCCCAAACTAATTTTGGTAAAAAGGGGAACATAAAATAAATTTCAACAAACAAATAATACTAACCTAAGTGCCTTGCAAATAGGATCTAAGTTTTCTTTATACATCTATCCTTGTGATACTTATTTAGCACAGTCCCTTGCATACAGTAGCTGTACTCAGTCACTGTGTTATGAGTGAATGACTATATAACCGACAATACTGAAATGTTAAATCTAGGTCTGTACTCCTTAGATATCAGTAGTGAACACTGAATTTTCAGTTCTTATTACTGATAACATCTTTTTATCCACTCAGTCAGTAATGTGTTTACTGAGCATCTACTATGTAATGACACCATGCTAAGTTCTAGAGATACAGAAATGAACAACAAAAAATAGGCTTCTGATCTTAGAAAACTTGTCAACTAGTGGGGAAGACAAACACTCAAAATAATAATGTTTGTGCTATGAAAGTACTTAAGATTCAGAGACCAAATTTAGGAGGAATCAGGTAAGCTCACCCTGAGGAAGTGTAAGTTAAGCTGATATTGACAGCATCTTTAACAATCTTACTATTTTAGAGATTTGTTTGTTTATTCTTTGACTCCCTGACTAGAGTGAGGGCATAATCTTGGAAGGGCAGGGATAATTTCTGTCTTGTCCACAGCTGTATTCCAAGAGTTTAGCTCAGTGGCTGGTACAGATATATATCTAGAATATATAAATAGTGCTTAAAATCAAAATGAAAAAGATAACCCAAGAAGCAAATGGACAAAAGACAGGAACAGGCATAAAATACAAACTGCAAATAAATATGAAAACATGCTCAAACTCATTAATAAACATGACAATATATATAAAAACCAAGAGATACCATCTTTCAACCATTGGATTGGCAAAAGACAAGAGCTGCTGAGGACAGTGGGTCAATGGCTGCTCATCAACACTATACGAGCAGAGGTAGTAAATTAGTATCATATCACCATTTTGGAAAAAATTGGGCATTATTTGGTAAAGCTGAGAATGTATACATCCAAAAACCCAGTAATTTTTCTCTTAGGTTTCTATCCTTGCACATATGTATCCGGAGACATTACAAGAATATTCATGGCAATATTGCTTGTAATTGCAAAAAAATGGAAACAATCCAAATACTCATTGACAAGAAAATCAATAGTAAATTTTGGAATAGTCACACTATCAAAGATCTTCCAACAGTAAAAATGAACCATGATCATGTGAAACTAGTTTCATCATGTGAAACAAATTCATATGGGCCGGCCTGTGGCTCACTCAGGAGAGTGTGGTACTGATAACACCAAGGCCATGGGTTCGGATTCCATATAGGGATGGCCAGTTGGCTCACTGGGTGAGCGTGGTGCTGACAACACAAAGTCAAAGGGTTAAGATCCCCTTACCGGTCATCTTTAAAAAAAAAAAAAAAAAGAAACAAATTCATATGTTGCTTAGGGAAACCTACATTTGTGGTAACATTTATAAAGAAAAGAAAGAGGACAATGAATGCAAAATTCAGGACAGCAGTTATCTCTGGGATGAGGAAAAGGGATATGGCTGGAGACGGGTAATGAAGGGACTTCAAAGATGCTAGAAATACCCTTTTAAATATATACTTTTTTCATTCTTGAACCATATCTCTCTCTCTATATATATATTACATTTTTTGTGTTTAATATTTCATAACAACTTTTAAGATAAATGAATAACTATTAGTCAGGCTCTGGAAAGGTGGGGAAAAGAAGAATGTTTCAAATAAGAGATGGGCATGTGTTAATTTAAGGCCAGGGGACGAGGACATAAACGCCCTGGCTGAAGCAGTGAGTTCACTGAGTGAGAGGGGAAACTGGAAGAGCTAAGGAGGAGTCAGACTGTTCAGGGATTTATAAACCATATGAAAGAGTTTTGATTTTATCCTAAGGTTAATGACAAGCTTAATTTTAAACTGGAGTGTGACATGCTACATTTGCATTTCATAAAGATCTCTTTTTTTTTTGAGACCAGCCGCACCATGCTCAGCCAGTGAGTGCTGTGAGCACACCGGTCATCCCTATATAGGATCCGAACCCGCGGCGCCATGGGCTTGGCCCAAAGATCTCTGTTTTCATAAGGAAAATATATTAGTGGGAAGCAAGAGGCTGGAATTTATTTTATTTTATTTTATTTTATTTTTTTAAAGATGACCGGTAAGGGGATCTTAACCCTTGACTTGGTGTTGTCAGCACCACGCTCAGCCAGCGAGCCAACCGGCCATCCCTATATGGGATCCGAACCCGGGGCCTTGGTGTTATCAGCACCGCACTCTCCCGAGTGAGCCACGGGCCGGCCCGAGGCTGGAATTTATGATGAGGGTTTGGAATATGATGGTGGTGCTGGGAATAGAGAGAAGAGAAAGAATCTGAAGACTATTTAGGACATGGTAGTTGGTGGAAAAAGTAAAGGAAATAGAGAAAAAAGCAAGGAATGGCTCCCAGGCTTCTGATAGTGACATCGAGATAAAGAACAATGGCAAAAGAGCAGGTTGTAGTGGATTGAATTACGTCCCCCCAAAACTCACTGAAACTTGAATTGTGTACCCAAGTTTTATGTATTAGAAACTTAGCCCCCAATGTGACTTTTAAGAGGGTGGGAAATCCTACTACGGTAATTGAAAGGTGGAGCCTTGAAGAGGTGTTTGGATTGTAGGACTGTGCAGTGGCAGATAGACTAAAAATGGTGGTCAGGGGTGTGGTTCTGAGGACTTCAAAAGAAGAGGAGAGTCTGTCTCTCTCTCTGCTTCCACCATCTTGCAACCACTCCTGAGTCACTGACACCACCACCAGATGGACTTTGGACTTCCCAGCCTCAGAAACTGTAAGCAATGTCATTTTTCTTTATAAATCACCCACTTCCAGGTATTTTGTTATAAGTAACAGAAACAGACTAATACACAGGTTTACAGGGCAATGCTGTAAATTTAGTTTAGTACAAGGTAATATTGAGATTTTTATATCATAATAAAACAATATAATAGGTGTTCAATAAATACTTGTAAAATGAAAAAGTGACTGTGAGAACTCCAAAAGGAGCTGTCCAATTGGTAATTAGAATCTAATATTATTCATCTATTACTTTTTAAAATAAATAATGTGTGTTTCTCTATTTTGTACCTTGGCAGAGAAGAAAGCTATGACCTTAAAAAAAATGGTATGAAAACCTAAAAGATGTATAGATGTATAAACCTCAGTGTTAGAATGATAAGACCTAACTAACTATGTAGCCCTTACAGTATGGATGTCATACATTGTAGCAAGCAGGTTTCACTGGAAAGCTGTGATTGTTTTAGTCACTACAACTCTCCTAAGATGTGAAGTAGAAACAGAATTTTCCTCTTGGTCTTGATCACAAATGGGACTAGATATTCCAGCAAGTATGGCTGGGAAACATGAGGGTTTCCTTTTGAATGCCGAGCAGGAGGTATAGATAATCTCAGAGTGGGTAGAATGAGACAGTCTTCCAGAGTAAGTTATGGCAAATTAGAAACCCATATTTCATAAACTGAACTTTCTTTTATACTTCTTGAGTTTCTGTGTTGACTTTCTTTTGTAGAATGAGACAGTCTTCCAGAGTAAGTTATGGCAAATTAGAAACCCATATTTCATAAACTGGACTTTCTTTTATACTTCTTGAGTTTCTGTGTTGACTTTCTTTTGGTTTCACTTAATCAGAAGAAAACTTTTTAAAAAATGTCAGCCTTCATGACAGGTAAAAGGGTTTAAATGTAAAAAATGAAATATAAAAGTACTAGAAGAAAATGTAGGTGATCTAAAAAATTTATAATCTTTGAGTGAGGAAGGGCTTTCTAGATATGAGACCAAAGGCAGAAGTCATAAAGGAAAAGACTGATATACCGAAATACATAAAACATTTAAACTTTTGAAGGGCAAAAACAGAAAAGCAAAAAGCAATAATAATCTACCCTGAAGTTCAAAGACAAATAAAAATTGCAACATCTATGAGCGCTCTTACGAATTAATAATCCCAATTTAAAACCCCCCAAAATAAAACTAGGCAATTCACAAAAGTAAAAATAACAGCTAATAGTTTTGAGATTTTATTATGTGCCAAGGTGGTAGAATGATTGTTAAAATGGCCTTAATTCTCCACTCCTCTACATATTTATGCCTCTTACAACGTGAGTTTGCTATTCCTGTCATCAAGAGACAAGTCTGTTTTCCCATTTCTTGAATATGGGCTAGCCTTGTAACTTGCATTAGCCAACAGAATGTGGCAGAATTGATGGTATCCAGCTTCAAGGGTTTAAGTTCTAGAGGGCTTATATATTTCCACTCTCTCTCATGAAACCCTGCCACCTCCATGAGAACAAGCCAGAAGTAGTTTCCTGGAGGATGACAGATCACATGCAAGACAGCCAAATAGTCCCAGCTTTGGTCTTCCTACACCCTCACTTTACAAAGGTGAGTACAATTTTCCCTTGTCTCTCTCTCATCTCCTACTTACCAGCCTGACATTTATTCCATTATAGTCACCATGGCCTCCTCACTTTCTAGAACACACCAGGCACACTCCTGCTTTCGGAGCCTTGGTATTTGCTATTTTTTCCTCCTACTTGGAATGCTCTGCCTCAGGTATTCACATGACACAATCCCTCATTTCTGTCAGATCATTACTCAAGTATCACCTTCTCAGTAGGTCTTTCCTGTTGACTCTATCTACAATTTCATTCCCATCCATACTGAGTGTCCCCCTTTCATGTTTTACTATATTTCCTTAGTTATCTCTCCCACTAGAATGTAAGTTTCATCAACACAAGGATTTTTCTGTGCTTTGTCCATTGCTGTATCCCTAGACCTGCAATACTGTTTGGCACATAATAGACACTCAATAAATATTTGGCAAATGAAGAAATTAGCCAGTCAATCCCCAATTTACTGATGAGGAAACGGACACAGAGAAGGTAAGCATCTTTGCTTACAATCACAGTGCTGGCCAGCAGCAGAGACAGCATTCAAACTCAGGTAAGCTGGATCCAGATTTCTATAATCTAGTCTACTATGCTACATACCCTTTTTAACGTAGAGCTTGACATATATATACACGTGGGTACTTCAAAATTTTCGTGGAAAATGGAATAAAAGATAATATCAATCCTTCCATGAACTTTTTGAAGACCCCGTCATCAATAAACATCAATTTCCTTGGTTCTTCATATCTTTAATCTATGTGCTTCTCCCCAAGGAATTTCTGTACTTTGTCTTAACCAAAAAGATGGTACTATTTAAGTGTGAGGAAGTACCATGATGTTTCTGACCAAAACCAGGGGTGAGGAACAACCAAAAAAAATCCTCCTTTATAACTTTTAAATCCATTTTAACAATCTCTGACTAGCTTTTGATATTTGTAATTTAAAACCCTTTATTAGACTATTTTTTTTTCCCTAGTACCATTGTCCTAAAACTTTGGAGGTTATACCTACTGGATTTAGTGGGACAATCTTAATTTTATCTAATTACAGTCAGATACATAAATATTGTTAAGCTTATGAATATAATTTGCCTGACCTTTTTTTTTTTGGGGGGGGGGGTGTCTGAATGGTAAGGCAATCCGAATCCTTGACCTTGGTGTTAAAACACGTTGCTCTAATCAACTGAGCTAACAGCCAGCCCTCTCTGACTTTCTAAGATTTTTCCATATGAATACATTTTCAAATCAGAAAACAATTAACTTCTTTGGTTTCTAGACCACAAGTCCTCAATTTTTGTTAAGGAATTATACTCACTGAATACAACCTCACAAAAATGTAAGGAAACGCAAATTATATTATAAGTTTCACTTACGAAACTGGTAAAGATAAAAAACAATTATGTGCTCAGTGTTGGTAAGGGTTTGGGAAACTGGCATTTACATACTCAGAGTATAATTTGTGAGAAACTTTTTCGAGTGGAATATGGTAAGAAGTACCAAGGGACTGGATGATATTCATGCCTTTTGACGTACAGATTCTATTTCTAAAGAATTTATATTAAGAAAATAATTAAGAATTTGGAAAAAAACTAATAAGAATGTTTATCCAGGCACTGTTACTCACAGCAAGAAGTTGGAAACAGCTGGCATGGGTGAAAGTAGGGATTAATCAAATTATACACATCCCCAAATGGACTATGTTGTAGCTACTTATATGATAGAAGGATGTTTGTATCAAAATTATATAAAGTATGGCAATCTTATATTCATAAAATAATGTCTACATTGAAGAGATTTTGGAAGCTCTTAACAACTGGCTCTTCTGGATGGATTATGTGTATTTTTAATATTTTCTTCTGCTTGTCACTATTTTCTAAGTTTCCTAAAATGAATGTGCATTGCTATAATAATTTTGAAAACCAAGCTATTCTTTTTTTTTTTAATTGAATGGGGAAACTAGGGCCAATAAAGCTGTAATCTGGGCTAAATACTACTGAATCACCCTTCCCATTTACTTCTTTGACCCATGTCATCTATCCCTCACTTTATAACAGGCATTAGATTTTGCTTAACTTACATGCTGTGCAATCTGAGATAAGAGGAGGAATTTTCCTGGTTTGATTGCTATGGTGACACAGAGTTGAAAGAAACCTTAGATGTTATTTAGCCTAGTCCTTTTCACTTTACAAAATAAGGAACCTGGGAGAGACCCAAGGGAGTGAGTGATTTACTTAAGGTCACAAAGTAGTTGAACAGCAACTATAATCCAATCTACAGATTCCTGGTCCACTTATTCCTAATAAATTGGCTTAATAATCCTGCTGTGGATTGAGTGAATTGTGTCCCGGAAATTCATACATTAGAAGCTGAATTCCCACTGTGACTGTTGAGGGTTGGGGATTACATAATCCTATTAAGGTAACTGAAAGGTGGAGCCTTGAACAGATGATTAGATTGTAGGACCATGCAGTAGTGAATGGATTAATAATGGTGGTCAAGGGCATGGTTCTGAGTGCTTTAAAAGAAGAGCATATGAGAGGTTAGTCTCTCTGCTCCATCATCTTCTGCCATATGAGATCCCTGTGTCACTGTCACCACAACTAAGGCCTTCACCAAATGTGTTCCTTGGACTTTGGACTTCCTAGCCTCCAAAACTGTAAGCAATAAATTTTGTTTTCTTTAAATCATCCAGTTCCAGGTATTTTGTTATAAGCAACAGAAAGACTAATACATCCCCCTCAACGATCCTGGCTGCCATGCTGGCCTTGGGAAGTGGGTATAGCAGCTCTGTCAACAGGAAAACCCAAGGGAAAACACAGGTCAGTTAAGCAAAAGCCTAGTTGCTCCTATAACACCAAAATGAACTTCTTAATGTCAGAGGAAAGAGGAAAAACACATCAGGAGAACACAGAGGGCCCTCCACTTTGTCTAGTATTAACTCTTTTGGGGGATATAGATTTTGAAACAAAGAGCAGATTCTGTGATTAAGTCACTTAAGCCTTAGGCTAAGGACTACTACTGTATATGATGACTAATTGCAATATATGCCCTTAAGCAACAAAATAGTTGATATATAAGCTGGTAGATTGCCAGCTTCTAACAAGGTAACAATTGTATGGCTTTTTATATATTTATTTTCTTCCTTGCATAAACAAAGAATCTGGATACCACATATCAGCACTTCTCAAAATGGGGTCCACAACCTTGGGCATAGAGGTATGGGAAGGGGTCCCTAAGACTTTCAAAAAATCTGTGAGGTTAAAAATCTTTCATAATAATACTAAGACACTATTTCTCTTTTTCACGTTGTTGACATTTGTACTGAGGGTGAAAAGCAATTGTGGACAAAACTGTCGGCACCTTAACACAAATCAAGGCAGTGGCACCAAACAGTATTAGTAGTTGTATTCTTCACTGCCCTGCACTCATGCTAAAAATAATGTTAATTTCACTTTAGATTGTCCTTGATGAAATAGTAAAAATGATGAATTTTATTAAGTCTCTATCCTTGAGTATATATGTGTGGCCAGGTGTGCATAAAGCCCTTCTGCTGCATACCTAAGTACAATGGCTGTCCAGAGCCACAATAATCAACCACATTGTATATTGACAAAATAAAATTAAATAAATAAATAAAAAAATAAATAAAATAAAGTATAGTGTGAAAAAAAGAAAAACAACAACAACAACAACAACTAAAATTAAATAAATAAATAAAAAAATAAATAAAATAAAGTATAGTGTGAAAAAAAGAAAAAAAAAACAACAACAAAAAAAAATAAATAAAATAAAGTATAGTGTGAAAAAAAGAAAAACAACAACAACAACAACAACAAAAACAATGGCTGTCCAGAGAATTTGGTCGCTCAAATCAAAAGCACCTGTGCAACTGATTGAATTGTGAGCTGAAAATAACTGCTTTTTTCATGGAACACCATTTTTACTTGAACAAAACTGACAGACAAACCAGGGTTATTCAGACGTGAGTATCTGGCAGAAATTCTGTCAAAGATATAACAAAGTAAGAAACAAAGACACAAAAATGTAACAAAGTGACGCTGTCACTTCAAGGAAAACAACTGACAGTATGCATTGCCAATGATAAAATTCCAGCTTTCAGTGAAACTTAGAATTTTGGAAAACCATATCTGCCACTGTGAGCTTGACAGCTTCCTAATACTTGAAGACTTTTCTGATGAGATGGCTGAGAACATTAAGGAATGTGTTGTTTGATATTATATAATGAAATATGTTAACATTAGGAAGACCTGTATTACATGTGAACCGTAATTTCCAGAAGACCTATGTTCTACCCCCAAGAAGATCTATTCAAAGTGTAAGATACACCAGTAGATTTTAACGTAACAAAGTAAGAAAAATATTGATATAGTTTCAGATTCCACTTTGCAACTAACCTTTAAAAAACTATCACTTGTCAAACTTTGGTGTGATATCAAAAAATATCCATGCTTATCTTTAAAAAGTTATTAAAATATTCTTCTCGTTCCTGCTACATATGAGAGTGTGAGGTGCAATTTTCTTTATTTCCTTAAACCAAAACAGAACAGTGCAACAAGATTAAATGCAGAAGCAAATGTAGGAATCCAGCTATCCTATGAAATCACACATTAGTTTTCCAAAAAATACAAGACAATGTCACTCCTAGGATAATTATTAAAAAACAAGAAAATAAGTGTTGGTGAAGAGATGGAGAAATTGGAATATGTGGGCATTGCTGGTGGGAATGTAAAATGGCACAGCCATTTTACATAAAAATAGTATGGTGGTTCCTCAAAAAATTAAACATAGTATTACCATATGAACCAGCAATTTCCACTTCTATACACCCCAAAGAATTGAAAGCAGAGACTTGAAAAGATACGTGCACACCAAAGATCACAGCAGCATTATTCACAGTAGCCAAAAGTTGGAAGCAACTCAAGTCTTCATCGAGAGAGGAATGGACAAAATGTGGTATGTATGTATGATGGAATATTATTCGTCTTTAAAAAGGAAGGAAATTCTGACACATCTTCAACATGGATGAACTATATAAAACACTATGCTAAGTGAAATAAGCCAGACACAAAAGGACAAATATTGTATAATTCCACTTATGTGAGGTACCTGGAACAGTCAAATTCATAGAGACAGAAAAAATAGTGGTTACCACAGGAGGAAGTGACAGGGAGTCACTATGTGATAGGTTCAGAGTTTCAGTCTGGAATGATGAAAAAGTTCTGAATAGTGCTCATGGTTGCCACAGAACCGTACACGTAAAAATGATTAAAATGGTAAATTGTTATATTTTATCACAATTAGAAAACAGCAAAAAAAAAAAAAAAAAAGGAAAAAACTATAATGCCAATCTTCTCACTGATTTGGGGTGGGGAAGGATGAAAAACAAGTAGTTATTTTTTTATTAAAAACATTATTTATGCATGTCATGCATTTACTACTGTTTTGTAAATAAACTAATACTTAAAAATTTTCCCAGTTTCAAATTCTAATGCGGTAAATATGGACAGATATAACACACATAAACAGAACCTCTCAGTCCTCAGTAATTATTTTATTTTTTTCCTTTTTGGCTTTTTTCCTGACCAGCAACGGATCGCAACCCTCAGTGTCGCACCCGTACCAGACCGGGACGAGCAACGGGATCGCAACCCTCGGTGTTGCCCCCGCACCTCACTCAGCCAGTGAGCGGGAACCGGTCTGTATGTGGGATCCGAACCCTCGGTGGGAGCGCTGCCACGCTTCTCAAGCGGCGCACTAGCGCAGTGCGCCACCGGGCCGGCCCGACCTCCTCAGTAATTTTTGAGAGGGTCTTAAAACTAAGAAGTTCGAAAACTGCTGTCATATGAATATTAATTCCCTCTTCTCACACCTGCGTTGTGTGCATTTAGACAGCAATACCACGTCAGCATGGAGACTAGCAAGAAAGGACAGCATGAAATATGTCACAATCATCACATTAACTCTTTATAATTACTATTGTCCCCCGGATGCACCATAACTGCAAGGACAGAGCAACACAAAGCTCCACACAGATGAGAGGGAAGGTACAATAGAAAACTGTAAAAAACGTAAATGCTGAAATGTTCCAAAGTAGTTTTGTAGATATCTAGCAAAAAGCACACATTTCCTTTTTTTCTATTGGATCTTCATTTGGATGTACAGCTCTGGTCAGACTTGGGAATGGGGTGGTGGTGGCATTGTTTCCGAAAACCAGCGAATCCATGCCGAGAACTTAGGGCTCTCAGCGAGGGGCGTGGCTAGGGAGCTAGGCGGCAGTCCAAAGAGCAGCCGAGCTGCCCCAAACCGGGCCCGAGCAGTTTTCTCCATGTTGGGCCAAGCCAATTTGCCCCAGCAAGTGGCAGAATGTTTGTTTTAGGGAGAGGAGGAACATAAAGAGGAAATTAGAAAGCAGGGACAGAAATAAGCAGCGAAACCAAATTGGTTTCATCTTGTGTGGATGTTAAACGGCTGGAATGCTAATGGCGTGCGCGACCGGCAGATAAGAATTATTCGAGTCTACAGCTGCGGCACTTTTAAAGACAGCTCTGCAGTTCTGCAGGAGGGCGAAGGTGAAATGATCTTCGCATCCGGACCATCTTTCTGCATTCATTTTGGGCCGGGAAATTCATTTTGTGATCAGTATCGCTGACCGCGGCTGAGGCAGTCCCAAACAAAGGGGAATGGAAGCCCTCCCGAGGGCGCGGAGGAGGGAAAGGTGGCCCCAGGGTGCCGCGCCAGGTGTCCCCTCAGGGGTCGACCATGCGGGGAGGGAAGGTCCCAGGAGCGTCGTAGGGGTGCGGCCGGGAATGGCTGGGCCGGGGCGTCTAGCACGGCCCAAGCAGAAGCCCCCGCCCTGCCCACGGTCAAGGTTAACTCGCGCCCGAGAGGTACCTGTGGAGGCCTCGCACAGCCGAAAGGCACCGGGCGATCATGGGAGCGCCGAGAGGCGGGCGGCGGCGGGCGCGCAGTCCTTCGGCGTAGGGGTTAGGGGGGCAGGCGGCGGGATCTGGGCACGCGGGAGCGGCGAGTGATCCCAGCGCAGGAGGCCAC
>NW_007726454.1:558343-582172 GCF_000696425.1 Galeopterus variegatus | reverse complement strand
CCGCCCCGCCCCGCGCGTCCGGCACCGCCCCTGGGGCGGTTCTGGCGAGACCCGGGAGCTGGAGCCAAGCCCAGCACCGCCGGCTGGGCTGAGGAGGCGGCGGCGGGGTGCGAGCCGGGAAGTTTGGGCGACCGCTGCCGCTGCTGCGATCCGAGCCAGGCTCGAGCCCTGAGGACGAGGGAACGGGAGGACCGGCTCACGGACGCCCCGGGCCCGCAGTTGTCGTCTCGCGTCCTCCTGCCTGGTAAGGGGCAGGCTGCGTCTGGGAAGGGTGCGTCTCCCGCTGCCCCCGATGGAGGCCTGCATCCCGCGCCCGTCACAAACCCCGTCAGGGCGGAGGCGAGGCCCTTGTACCGGAGAGAGGGAGAGGGAGGTCGATGAGTTCTGGGGAGAGCAACGGGGAAACCTCCTGGGAGAGGTTGGACATCTTTCCCCTCCGAACCCCTTTACCCTCATTCTGTTTTCATCTTCTGCCCTGGGGCCTTATTTAATGCTTGTAACCCCATGGCCTAGTGGCTGGGCTGGCCTTTAAGGTAACTATACGAATAATAAACATCCTAACGGCGGGTACCACACCCTGGCTTTGAATTAGAGAAACCGAGGAGCAGATGGATGATGCGATTTAGTGGAAATAAGCATTAAAGCCCGCTGGCCCTGCGCCACTGTTTAGATGCGATAGTATTCCATGTGAATGAACATGACCGGGAGCTTCCAGCCTGTGCACGAGAGCACAGCTACTGCAGAGACCGCTGTGCGGTTTGTAGTATCCATCGACTCAAGCAATGATTTCCTGACATGTCTGTTGATTAAACAGAAATGCCATTTTTATTAAGAACGACACTCAACAGCTGAACAACCTTTCATGAATATATTTCCTCATCAAATAACCTACAAAAGAAGATGGAGCGTAAATTATTAATATATCTTTAAAAAATCTCATGAAATTAGAAGTTGCTCAGTGTGGATCAGCTTCTTAGTCAGCAGTAGGAAATCTGCCTCAACTCAGTAATGAGGCCTTTGGGTGTATTTCTGTATCTGTATCTGCACAGTACCATATATACTGTTAAGAGAGAGTGACACATTCAGTGAGAGTCTAAACTTATGTTATACAAGTTTTGAAAAAAAATTTACTTAAGCAAGATTTAACATAGTCTAATACTAGTGGATATAAATAAAATATGCAATACATTACCATAACAATACTTTGTGCTCTCCTGCTCCTTAAAAAGGGAAAGATTGAAGGTAATACAGGTTTCTTGTTTTTTACTCTTAATGTAATTTATAACCCTTGTTCTTTATTAACTTTGTAATTCATAACTTTTCTTACCAATTCTTTAAAATAATTTAGCTCAGTGTTTTCATTTTTTTTATCAAGGAAAAGTGTTTAAGCTTCTAAAATGTCATCAATCAAGCACCTCGTTTATGCAGTTATTCGTTTCTTACGGGAACAAAGTCAGATGGATGCTTATACTTCGGATGAACAAGAAAGTTTAGAAGGTAGTCACCTGTTCTTTGTGTTTGTGTTATAAGTAAAGACTAAAATAGCTATAAGTGCAACTTTATGATGTATTGTAATAAAATTAAGAGATTTTGTTTATGATCTATTGTAATAAAATCAAAAATATTTTCTCATTTCAAGGAGAGGCCTAACCATAAGGTTATCTCATTTCCATTCTCTGAAGCTTGTTTAGTTTGTTTTAATTAACAATAAATAAGAGGACTATTGTTCATTTATTGAACAACTACCATATATTAGAACTATGCTATTCTTATTATAGGGATTTTTTTCTTCACAGTGACTGTTAAGTTAGTATTATCCTCATTTAAAAAATGAGAAAATAAAGCCAGATGGATTAAGTAACATGATACAGCTAGTATATGACAGAACTGAGATTTGAACCCTGGTTCTTACTCTGAAGATCTTGTCTTCTTTTTCTAACAGGAAAGCATCTAGTTTAGAAATAGTATATGGGCCAGCCCATGGCTCACTCGGGAGAGTGCGGTGCTGATAACACCAAGGCCATGGGTTTGGATTCCATATAGGGATGGCCAGTTAGCTCACTGGGTGAGCGTGGTGCTTACAATGCCCCGTCAAGGGGTAAGATCCCCTTACTGGTCATCTTTAAAAAAAAAAAAAAAAAGAAATAATATATGAAAATAACTTAGTCATTGTAAGAGCCCTATGTAAAAGTCTATAATTATACCATTAATGAGCTCTGGTAAGTTCCTGTTTTGGGGCTTGAAATGAGAGGATTTTTACCCTTGTTTTATGTGAACTTTAAATGTTGGATTTGGTGACTTGTATGATCACATCATGAGTTTCCTTGACACCATCTTTGTGCTTCATGTTTATGCATTATAAAATTTAAATTCAGTGTAACCATAACAAGATAGAATTCTGCAGATGGGCTTGTGGAGATTCAGTGAGCCTACTTTCCCTGTGGCCTAAAGACTTAATTATTGCAATGAGAGTACATGTGAATTTCCTGTCTTGAAGCTGCTACTTCTATAAAGGGGACACATCTATTAATGTCAATGAGACTTCTCTTGCAAATATGCTTTTAGGAGGTGGAGATGAAAATTGGGCATTTGCTCTAAATCTGCTTGCAGTCTGGTGAGATGATGTCTTTCCAGGTGGCTGTGAGAGGAGCAGGTGATGCACAGTTGGAAAATGTTGCAATCAGTCCATTTATTATTAAGGTCTATTCATCCTCGTTGATTGTTGAACTATGTGAAGATAAAGGTGATTGGTTATCTAAGAAAAATGTTGGTTATGATTGCTCTGCAGCAACCAGATAAATGTAGTCATTTAATAAAAGATATTTCTTTTCTAATCAAAGACAGTTTAATACTTTTAAGGATCAGAAAGAAAATTGCGAGTTTTTTAAAAACCAGGATGTTATGTCCTATTTTTAGGATGTTATTCAGCCAAAAATATGTGCATTCAGCTGTTTGTTATATATGCCAGTAAGAAATGGTGCCAATTGTTTTTAACTGACCCCTATTTTTGACTCTGTGAGTCTAATTTAATTGAACATGAAATCATGCGGAGGTTTCTGCCCACCTTCTAGACATTTTAAAAAGCACTAGGAAAGGAACCTCAGTTCTAATACCAGTTTTATCATTATTATGAAGTTGGTGTATCATCAGCTTTGAGTGTTGTCATCAGATTATGTCACCCACTCGTAATTGTTGTCATCTACTGACAGTTGCTTCAGTTTTTGATTGGTTCTTGTTCACTGTCGCTCTGTGTAGCACTACTTGTCTTAATTCTTGGCAATTACAATATTCTCATAGAGGATTCCTCCAGTTTCCTTGGCTCTCAGTTCTTGACCTTCTCTCCTCCAGTATTACCTTATGTATGATAGTGATCTAAGGTATGATCAAGTGGTTACATCAGTGGTTCTCAACTTGGGGGCGATTTTTCAATGTCTGGAAACATTTTTGATTCTCACAACTGGGGGGCTTGTATTACAGGCATCTCGTGAGTGGGCAGAGGCCATGAATGCTGCTAAACATAATACAGTGCACAGGACAGCCCGTGACAACAAGGAATTATCTGGTCCGAAATGTCAGAATGCAGAGAATAAGAATCTTTTCCTAGTCCTTATCATTACCAAAATTGCATTCTTCCCATAATCTCTGTCTTAAACATTTCACTTCTTGATTACTACTGCCTGTCTTTCTAGCCCAATCCCTGTAGAATCCCTACTCCAACAATTCTTTACTCCTACCAATACCTCCAGTCTGTTCATCTTCATCTTTTCCCACTCCTCTTCTTATCCATCTTAAATTCCATTATTGATCCTTATAATTATTCCCTTGTATCTTCCTCCCTTCTCCCTTTCTTGCAAAACCAACCTTGTGTAAGTCCAATTATCCACCTACTATGTACCCACATCCATGTGGCTGTATATCGATGGAGCAGAACACAACTTTGTCGACTAATTCCACTTTAAATTCATGACCATGAAGCTCAAGGAGAACTTCAGTGCGGACAGGCAATTGCACTGTCTGTCTGTTCCAAGTTCATTCATACTTTCCTGGATGACCATTTTAACACTTTCTCATGCTTTCTCAAAACCCCAAACCTCTTCTCCTATCCTCACTTTTAGTTGATGACTTTGCCTCATACTCCACCAAGGAAACTGAAATAATAGGAAAACAACTTCCACAGACTCCCGTTGTCTATCAACCCACCCACCAGCATCAACACCCACATACTCTGCTTGCCTGTCTGACTTTTACCACAGATGGACCATCCATGTTCCTTTCTAAATGGAACCCCTTTACTGGTATGCTGGATCCCATCCTGTCTCACCTACTCCAGTATATCATTGTAGTTATTCTACCCTCTTTGTCTTATATCATCAAATTTTCACTCTCTACTGGATCATTTCCATCAGAGTATAAACACCATTATTTCTCCCTTCTTAAAAAAAGCAAACGAAAACAAATAATTATACTTGCCCTACTACCTTCTCACCTGTATTAGTTCGTTTTTGTTGCTTATAACACAATACTTCAAACTGGGTAATTTATAAAGAAAACAAAATTTATTGCTTATCGTTTCTGAAGGTGGGAAGTCCAAAGTGCATCTGGTGGTGGCAACAGTGACCCAGGAGTCTCACATTGCAAGATGGTGGAAGCAGAGAGAGCAGAGAAAGAGACAGACAGACTCCTCTTCTTTTAAAGCCCTCAGAACCACATCCCTGACCACCATTTTTAATCCATTCACTAGTGCACGTCCTACAATCCAAACACCCCTTCAGAGCCCTACCTTTCAATTACTGTAATAGGATTTCCCACCCTCTTAACAGTCACACTAGGGGCCAAGTTTCTTTTTTTTTAAAGATGACCGGTAAGGGGATCTGAACCCTTGGCTTGGTGTTGTCAGCACCACACTCAGCCAGTGAGCAAACCAGCCATCCCTATATAGGATCCGAACCCGTGGCCTTGGTGTTATCAGCACCTCACTCTACCGGGTGAGCCACGGGCCAGCCTGGGGCCAAGTTTCTATACATAAAACTTGGGGGATGGACACAATTCAAGTTCCACTGAGTTTTGGGGGGACGTAACTCAATCCATTGCATTCTGCCCCAGCCCCCCCACCCCAAGCTCATGTCCTTTTCACATGCAAATACATTCATTTCATCCCTAAAGCCTTGTTTCAACTAAAAACTCCAAAGTTCAGGGGCCGGCCTGTGGCTCACCTGGGAGAGTGTGGTGCTGATAACACCAAAGCCACAGGTTTGGATCCCTATATAGGGATGACCAGTTAGCTCATTTGGGAGAGTGTGGTGCTGACAATCCCAAGTCAAGGGTTAAGATCCCCTTACCAGTCATCTTTTGAAAAAAAAAATAAATAAAATAATAAAATAAAAACTCCAAAGTTCAAAGTCCTATCTGTGAAATCAATATAAGTCATCTACTTCCAAGATACAATGGTGGGACAAGCATAGGGTATATATTTCCATTCCAAAAGGGAGAAATAGGCCAAAAGAAAGGTGTAACAGGTCCTAAGCAAGTCTGAAACCCAGCAGGGCAAGCATTAAGTCTGAAAGCTGGCAAATTGTGTACTTTGACTCCGTGTTCCACCTCCTCCACATGCTGGTGTGGGGGTTGGGTCCCCAAATTCTTGGGCAGCTCTGCTTCTGTGGCTTTCCTGACCTTAGGCTACACTTCAGCTCTCTCAGGCTGGTGTTCCACTCCGGTAGCTCCACAGGTCTGGGGTCTCCATGGCGGTCCCTTTCTCATGGCTTCACTAGGCATGGCACTGTTAGGGTTTCTCTGCTGCAGCTATGACCCCATGTTTCTGCTTAGCATTGCTCTAGTGAAGACTATGTGGTGAATACGCTCCTACGGCAGATCTCTTCCTGGGCTCCCAGGCTTTTCCATATGTTCTTTGAAAT
This sequence comes from Galeopterus variegatus, assembly GCF_000696425.1. Lineage (NCBI taxonomy): Eukaryota > Metazoa > Chordata > Mammalia > Dermoptera > Cynocephalidae > Galeopterus > Galeopterus variegatus. The sequence continues at coordinate 576,260 of NW_007726454.1, read as the reverse complement.
CGTTATGGAGGATCCCAAGTCTTCACAGCTCTGGCATTCTGCAAGCCTGCAGAACTAACACCACATGGATACCACCAAGGCTTCCAGCTTGTATTTTCCAAAGCTGCATGTCCAGTCAATTTACCCACAGCTGGAGTAGCCAAAGCAGCTGGGGGTACTGGTGCTGGAAGCAGCTTCCCAAAGTGGTCCTGGGCATTGAGTCCCTGGAGGGCTCCTCAAGCCTGTTCCCCAAGACCATTCTGTCTCCCTAGGTCTTTGGGCCAGAAATGGAAGAGTTGGCCCCAGAGGCTTTTGCAGTGCCTTCAGGGCCTTTTTCTCCTTCTCTTGATAATCCCTTTCCTTTGTACTAATTTTCTTAGCTAATGGTTACTGGGCTGCACCACTGCATGCTCTCTGCTTCTCTACCACATGGCCAGGCTGCACATTTTCCAAATCTTTATGCTCTGCTTCCCTTTTAAATTCTGGCTTTATGTCATGCCTTTGCCACCATAACTCAGAGTAGGCTGTTGCAAGTAGCCATGCAGCTTCCTTAATACTTTGCTGCTTAGAAATTTCTTCCAGCAGATACTCTGGTTCACAACACCTAAGTTCCAACTTCCACAAATTCCTAGGGAATGGACACAATGCAGCCAAATTCCTTCCCAGTTCACACCAAGGGTGATGTTTGCCCTAGTTTCTGATCAACTCCTTATTTCTATATGAGACCTCCTTAGAAGGGTCTTTACAGTCCATATTTCTATCAGCCTTCTTCTCGCCACCATGTAACCAGTCTCTAAGACATTCCAACCTTACCGTTGTCTCTGTCTTCTGCTGCTGCTTCCCCATTTTCGAGTATTTGTTATAAACAGCACCCCACTTTTCTGGTACCAATTTTCTGTATTAGTTCACTTTTGTTGCTTATAACAAAGTACACTGAACTGGGTGATTTATAAAGAAAATGAAATATATTGCTTACAGTTGCTAAGGCTGGGAAGTCCAAAGTCCATCTGGTGGTGGTGACAGTGACCCAGGGGTCTCACATTGCAAGATGGTGGAAGTAGAGAGAGCACAGAGAGAGACAGACAGACTCTCCGCTTCTTTTAAAGTCCTCAGAACCACGCCCCAGACCACCATTTTTAATCCATTCACCAGTGCATGGTTCTACAATCCAATCACCCCTTCAGGGCTCCACCTTTCAATTATCATAATAGGATTTCCCACCTTCTTAACAGTCACAGTGAGGGCCGAGTTTCTAATACATAAAACTTGGGGCACACAGTTCAAGTTTCAGTGAAGTTTGGGGGGACATAATTCAATTCACTATACCTCCCCCCCCCCACTGAACCATCACCTAATATTTTGTCTCCCTTTGCAGCAAAACTGTTTGAAAGTGTTGTCTATACAGTTGACCCTTGAACAATGTGGGGCATGGGGCACTGACCCCCAGTGCTGTCAAAAATCCACATGTAACTTTTGACTCCCCCCAAATTTAATAGCCTACTGTTGAACGGAAGCCTTAACAGTTGATTAACACATATTTTGTATGTTATATGTATTATTTACTGTATTCTTACAATAAAGTAAGCTAGAGAAAAGAAAATGTTATTAAGAAAATCATAAGGAAGAGAAAATACATTTATAGTACTGTATGCATATTTACTGGAAAAAATCCACATATAAAGTGGACTCTCACAGCTCAGATCTCTGTTTAAGGGTCAACCATATTTGCTTTCTCCAGCTCCTCTCCTTCTCTTCTTTCCTGAACCCACTCCAGTTAGGCCTGGGCCTCCATCTCTCCATGCACATTGCTCTCTTCAAGGTCATTAGTGATTTCTGTGTCGTTTATTTCAATGGTCAGTTCCCAATCTTTATCTGACTTGTTAGCTGCCATGGGTAAAGTTGAGGATGGCTCCCTCACATCCTCCTGCCCCATATACTTCATTCATTTAGCTTCCAGGACACCTTGTTCTTTCTTGCTTGTCTTCTTATCTCATTGTTTACTTCTTCTCTGTCTCCTTTGCTGGTTCCTCTTCTTTTTCCTGACCCGGAGTGCCCAGGGTCTACTGTTTGATCCTCTTCTCTTCATTATCTACACTCATTTCTTTGGTGACATCATTCAGCTTCTTGGCCTTAAATACCCTTTACTTATAGCTGATATTTCTCAAATTTATATACAGAGCCCAGACCTTCCTTCTGAACTGCAGAATTGTATATCCAACTGCCTACTTTCATCCCTACTTGCATGTCTAAATAGGCATCCCAAATTTAACATTGCTGAAACTGAACTCCTGATCCTCCCACCCAAAATCTGTTCTATCTGCAACTTCCCTATCTCATTTGATGGCAACTCCATCTTTTCTGTTGCTCAGCCTAAAAACTTGGGTATCATTTTGGAATCCTTTCTTTCTCTCATACTCTACAGCTAATCTTTCAATACATCCTGTTGGCTGTACCTTTAAAACATATGTACAGTCTGACCACCTCTTCCAACCTCCACTGATATCACCCCTGGTTAGAACTAAGTATTTCTCACCTGTTTTACGGTGATAGTCCCTAACTGGTCTCTGTGCTTTTATTTTTGCCCCTCCATTGAGTATTCCAAACACAGCCATTAGTGATGCTTTAAAACAGGGTATATCAGATTTCATGGTTTCTCTACTCAAAATCTTACAGTGGCTCCTCATGTTACTTAGTTACTTAATGGATCTACATAATTTGGACTTCTGCAACGTATTGTTCACCTACTCTTCTCCTTTCTCATTAGGCTTCAGCCAAATTAGTTTCCTCTCTTTGAAGCACTAAATCCTCTTGCCTAAGGGCTATTTCTTTAGCTGGTTCCTCTGCCTGGAATGGTCTTCCCCCAGAAAGTGGTAACACTCCCTATCCTTCAAGTCTTTGTCAAATCCCTTTCTCAATGAGGCCTATGCTGAACTCTGTTAAATCTACAGTCTGCTTCCCTGCTCAGCTCCCTAAAGTCCCCATCCTCCTTACCCTCTGCTACTTGTTTATTGTCTATAATCCATCTTTCCATCCCCTACTAGGACATAAACTTCAAGAGGTTAGGGATCTTTTCTGTTTGATTCACTGATATATTGAAATTATCTAGAAAAGTACCTGACACATGGTAGGTGATCAATAAATATTTTTTTCTTTTCTTTTTTTAATTTTGGTGACCGGTTGGTACAGGGATCGGAACCCTGGACCTTGCTGTAACCAGTACCACGCTCTAACCAAGTGAGCTAACTGGCCAGCCCCAATATTTCTTGAATTGAATTGATGAATTGAATCCAGTGATCCTGAGCATATCACTCAGTTGGTCTGTATCTTAGTTTCTGAGTGTATTAGGTGGAGATATCTGCCCCCTCACCATCTGATATGTCAGGTTGGCTGGTTAGCTGAGTTGGTCAGAGTGAGGTGTTATAACACCAAGGTCAAGGATTTGGATCCCTGTAATGGCCAGCTGCCAAAATAATAATAATAATAATAATAATAATAATAATAATAATAATAATAATAATAATAATAATAATAATAATAATAATAATAATAATAATAATAATAATAATAATAATAATAATAATAATAATAATAATAATAATAATAATAATAATAATAATAATAATAATAATAATAATAATAATAATAATAATAATAATAATAATAATAATAATAATAATAATAATAATAATAATAATAATAATAATAATAATAATAATAATAATAATAATAATAATAATAATAATAATAATAATAATAATAATAATAATAATAATAATAATAATAATAATAATAATAATAATAATAATAATAATAATAATAATAATAATAATAATAATAATAATAATAATAATAATACCACCACCACCACCACCACCACCACCAAGGTCAAGAATTCAGATCCCCATACAGCCACTGCCAAAAATAAAAGATAAAATAAATAAATAATAATAGATGTCAAGAGAATCAGAATCAGTGAATCAGTGAATGGCAGGTACATAGCATGTGAAAACTTTTAAACTAAATGCTATATAGGTGGGATATGGTGTTTTTGAATAGATTTCTTCACTTGACTTTCTCTTTGTCACTGCCAAACACATTGTATTTGTTTGGTGTTAAAGTGGAACAATAAGAACATGTAGCATTTCTTTAGATTTTTATAACTTATTCCTGAGTGTTCCTCCTGAAAGGAGAAACAAATGTCATAATCTTTGTTTCATAAATGAGAATGTTGAGGTAAAAGTAAGTTAAATTATTACACCCAGATTATTTACCTATTTATTTCGCCTGGTTTTTTTCTTTTTTTCTTTTTTTTTTTTTGTCTTTTGTCTTTTTCCGTGTCCGGCAACGGATCGCAACCCTCAGTGTTGCCCCGGACCGGACCGGGGACTGGCAACGGGATCGCAACCCGTGGTGTTGCTCCCGCGCCTCGCTCAGCCAGCGAGCGGGAACCGGTCTGTATGTGGGATCCGAACCCTCGGCGGGAGCGCCGCCGCACCTCCCTAGCGGCGCACTTATCCAGTGCGCCACCGGGCCGGCCCTATTTCGCCTGGTTTAATAATGATAATGAGATAGTCTGAGTTCCAAGGCTGTGGTAGCTTATTCGCTAAACCATATTTCTTTCTAAATAGGTGTTAGTGAAACTAGATTTACTTATCAAAACAGAATTGTGTTTAAAAAAAAAAAGCCACCTCCTTTACTATTAATCATGTCTAGTATGTGCTAGCTCTGTGTTTTAAGGTTAGTGGCAGCAGAGATAAAGAAGTTGGACTGGATTGCCTCAACAAGATGGGGCATAAAATCCCTCAGAGTCATCACATGGACTTTTCACCTGTAAGTGTTTAGCTCTGAAGTTCCATACTCTGATTTTTAGCTAACGGCTTGGTTTGTTATTATCCATCTTTCACGTGGCTATGAATTAATGGTTTTTTTGGTTTTTGGGGTTTTTTTTTCATGGAGAAATGCTCTTAACCACGGATAATTATTATTTCCTCTGAAATTAAAATATGACTTCCATCGCAAACAAAGAAGCTAGTAGATTAAATTTATTGAGCACCTACTATTTGCCAGAATGTTAAAGTCAAAGATGAATAAGATGTAGGCCCTGTCCTCAAGGAGACAGTATAATATGGAAGACATACATTTAAGTGCATGTAATGTAGTGTGATAAGCGCAATAATAGAAACATGTACAAGCTACATGGAACAGTAAAGGAAATGACTAATCTGATCAAGGAGGGAGGAGGTACATCAAGATATATACATATATATGCATTTAATATTATTATTATTATTTTAAATAAATGTCTTCATGGCAGTGAGAGCCTATTTTCTTGTTGTCCAATGTTTTAAGTGCAAGTACAACTGCTTGGCAGTAATAGAAAGGGAGAGAATGGGGGATGGGTAAATAGGTTATTTTATATCTACAAGACACTTTGACTTATTATCATTGTTAACTTAGTTGTTTATTTCAGTCCCTTTCTAAGGAGAATTATTCTGTGGCTAGTGAAAGTAATAGTTTCTTTTATGACAGATAATTTTCTCAGGACCATATCTTTTTTTTTTTTTTTTTTTTTGAGACTGGCCGCACGGCACTCAGCCAGTGAGCACAGCTGCCATCCCTATATAGGATCCGAACCCACGGCGGGAGCACTGCTGTGCTCCCAGCGCGGCACTCTCCTGAGTGCGCCACGGGCTCGGCCCAGGACCATATCTTATAAAAGTCACATACAGGGCCGGCCCGTGGCTCACTCGGGAGAGTGCAGTGCTGATAACACCAAGGCCATGGGTTCGGATTCCATATAAGGGATGGCTGGTTCGCTCACTGGCTGAGCGTGGTGCTGACAACACCAAGTCAAGGGTTAAGATCCCCTTCCCGGTCATCTTTAAAAAAAAAAAAAAAAAGTCACATACAAATGTAAGCAAATCTGTTCCACACTGTCTGGAAGTACACTGGACATTTTGGCTACCCTCTCATCTTGTGAAGGGAGGAGAGAATTCCTTTCAAACTAGAGCAGTATCAGGATGAGAATCTGCCTCCATTTCCGTCGGAGGTACGTGTAGAGAGGAGAGATGATGCACTCTTCACTGTTATTACCCTAGTTAGGGTTGCTGGTTTGTTTATTGTCATTTAAGTAGGAACTCACCTGGTTTTCAGCTTCCATTTTCTCACCCAGCTTTCCTCTCTAATCCATTCTCAATGTTCTTACCAGAATTTTACTTCTAAACCCAAATCCAGTTGTGTTATTCTCTTTCACTAAATTCTTGTGGTTCTCCATTTGCCCATTCCATGAAGTCCAAATCTTTTAAAAATGCCATTTAAGCTGCCGTGTACGTGATGACAGACTTCCTTTCTATCATGACCTCACACCATGTCCTCCCACCCAGTCCATACCCCAGCCATACCAACCTGTTATCTTGTCATACACCAAAAATAGACGAGGTACCTATCACCATTTAACATGCTATATATTTTACTTATTGTGTTTGTCTTCCTCTTTCTATTAAATATGAGCTTCATCATGCAGACAGTAATTTTTTTCTGTTAGGTTTGCTGCTGTTTTTCTGTCACTGTACAATGCCACCTTACACATTCTAAGCGCTTGGTACACTGGCATGCATGAATGAATTTTTTAAAACTAACTTATCTATCTTCACATAAGTACACCAGGATTAATACTTAGTGCTTCCTATGTGTTAGGGATGGTGTTTTTCTTACTGTTTTTAATCAGATTGAGAATTCTATTTCTCACATTAAAAAAAAAAGATAATATTTTAGGTTTGTAGTAGGGAGTAAATTGTTAATGGCTTGCTCTTTCTTTCTGGTAGCCTTCAACAACAATATGATGTCATACATATATTGAGAAATTACATTCTAAATAACATTTTCTTTAAGTAAGGAATAAGAAATCAAGTCATCTTCCCTCAGTAGCTGGTTTATAAACAGAAATCTCTATGCAGCTGAACCAATTAGTTTGCCTTATGGTTCTGTGATCATAAATACTGAATCACCACAGATTGCTGTCCTATGAGGGGGAAAAGAAAGGTTGTTTCTTTTTTTAAGTTGTTAATTTCTTTCTCACTATTGAAATTTATTTCAAGTTGCAATTCAGTGCTTGGAGACAGTTTTTAAGATCAGCCCAGAAGATACACACCTAGCAGTTTCACAGCCTTTGACCGAAATGTTCACGAATTCCTTCTGTAAGGTATGTTGTCATTGTTTTCTTATTGGTATCTGATCTAAGTATGACTACAATTTTATGTTGGGTTGTTAATCGTTGAGGGGCCAAGCCTATAAGTAATTAATGTCTTCCTGGGTATAAGATAGATATACTATATGGATATAATTTGGGATCTAAAATATAACTCATTTAATGTGTTTTATATTTTCATATTAGTAGCTATTCTCATCCTTTACCTTCTTTTATATTTAATAATATGTCTTAGTCAGCTTTTAAGTCCTTTACAGTATCTGAGTATTTGTTGATTTCTGACATCTGAATTGATGTTACTCTAAAACATGGAATACAAATGAAAAACAAAAGTTTTAAAGTCTAGAAAGCAACTGTGAAGAAATAGATTCATTTGGAATTGAAACCATCATTTCTAAAGTGGATTTCATCAAATTTGGCCATTGACGGGGCTTTTTAAAACAGGGAAAGGTTCAGAGTCAATGTGCAAAACCAAGACTGAAATACAAGTTTTCTGATCCTGTTCCCAAAGATTGTTTGCTTGGTCTCTGATTTCTGGTCTTTTCAGTAAACATAGACCATCAGATTGTCTGAAATATTTTAAGATTAGTGAGTTGGTTAGTGAGTTTAGTTTACCTCCCATATATTTTTTCATTACATTTTGGTGCCTCATGGACTCATTTTATTTTTCTAACTCTGTATTTGAGCTTTAATACATAATGAAGAATTCAGGAGTGAAGCTGAAACATGCAGTGTATACTTCAGCCTGGAAGGTATACTGTTGACAATACCACATTTGACTGGATTCTCCAGGCTCTGTTTGTAACTCATTTTATTTTTCTAACTCTGTATTTGAGCTTTAATACATAATGAAGAATTCAGGAGTGCAGCTGAAACATGCAGTGTATACTTCAGCCTGGAAGGTATACTGTTGACAATACCACATTTGACTGGATTCTCCAGGCTCTGTTTGTGGAAATTGTTGGGAAGAAGTTCTTAGAGTTGCTATGAAGATGGTAATTTGGGAGTAAATGACTCCCTCTTTTTATACTTGGAAAAAGAATAATGCAATTACACATTAATTCATCAAAAAGGTGAATTCTAATTATATGACAAGACGTAAATAGACAATGACATGTCTCTCTGTTCCTCATTAGGGAACTCCCTTTTTCTTCCCTTTGGTTAAGGTGGGCTTTGGTTCTTTCATGGTCTGGGCTTGTGGCCTCCCCTTAGGGAACCCAGTTTCAGTGGCTGCTTATGGCTATGGTGAAGCAGACGTTCTTTACTCTTAGGTGCCAAGGCCTGTACTTGAGACAGAACTTGGATTTGCTCACTCTAGCTGCTGTCACCATTGACTTAGTACTTTAGTACTGAAGAGACCAGAACTTACTTTTTTTTTTTTTTGGCGGCTGGCTGGGATCTGAACCCTTGACCTTCGTGTTATCAGCACCATGCTCTTCCAAGTGAGCTAACCAGCCAGCCCTGAACTTTTTTTTTTAAACCTCTCAGGAAGCTCCAACTGACTTTTACACTCTGTTTGAATGAAGCTCTTTTTATTCTTTTTGTTGTATCTCTCTGATTGCATTTAATTCTAAGAAATTTGTTGCTTACTATTTTAAAAATATGGTTTATTGAAAGTGGTTTCATAGTATATCTGCAATAGTGTTATTTGTGGTATCATAATCCTTTAGTAGTCCTATTGTACAGCTCTGGCTTCATTCCATATGTGTTTGTGTTAGAGTACAGCAGAAAAAGTCTAAAACTTATCTGAAGTGGCATCAAGATTGTTGTAACTGGAGAAATTATTTGTGTCACCAAGTGTACTTGGTTGTTTTATCAGTCATTTTATTTTTAGGATACTGCTTTTCTGTTTTTTCCCCCTAATTAAATTTATATACTAAATGGATTCATTCCCTTTATTTGAAGTAGGTAATGCTTTCCCCCACATTATGAGCTGCTCAAATCTATTCAGTGATGATGAGAATTAGTTTTCAAAGTGTAAAATGATAGCACTTTAAAATAATTCAGAAGGATTTGGAAAACATAATGGATTATTATCCATTTTTCAACATGTCATATTTCTGATTCCCAAAATTTATTTTTTTCTCCATGTATAAACTGCCTAGGATTGCTGGAAGATTTAAAATAGAAGGAACCCTAGAAGCAAGTACTGTAGGGCAGTAAAGTGTCTTTGAACTACATTATACCCTAAATAGCTACAGTCAGTTTTAAGTAGTGTCCTCTACCTATGAAGGTTTCCATTTTGTTTCTATATATTTTTTATTCCAATATTTTATGCTTAGGAAAACTGATTAGTAGAGAAAGATTTTTTTAAATCATAAGGACAAGACCCATATACTTTATCAGTGATTTTGTACTTCTGAGTATTTATGTCTGATTAGCAAAGTACATGTTTAATGTTTGATCTATCACTTTTATTTAAATTTTAGTCTTAGTCAAGATAAAGGTAAGGAGGATATATCTTAAATATAATATATAGGCATAGTGGCTACAAATTATGCTTTTTTTGAAAATTGTAGACTTATTTATGAACTTCAGAGTCAAGTTTAAAAGCAATGCTATTAAATCAAGGTCTTTCAAAAATGGAAAAATACATTGTATTCCCAGTGCCACTCGAAATATTTCAAGAATTTTCAATTTAGTTTTTGTAAGCACCTTTGGTTTGAACCTTATTAATGCAAAAGAGGTTTGAGGATGATAGTAGGTGCTAAAAATAGAAATTTTATACTTTAAAAAAATCTCATGATGCAGTTAATATGTGCTCATTCTTTTAAAAATTTGGACAATGTAGAAAAATAGAAGAAACTGAAACTTTTACTTCCCAAAGTTACTGTTAATATCTTTTGATATCCATCATTCCAGCCTTTGATTTTCAATCTCTCTGTGTGTGTGCACGTGCGCGTGTGCACGCACACACATACTTAAATAATATCATAATATGAATGCTTTTTTGTAAACTGTGGTTTTGACTTACGAGGGTATCTTTTAGATAGAATATTAAACATTTTGTTTCAAAGTTTTCACTAATATAAACAATCCCTTGATCATATGATTTTTTGTTCACAAAGTGGGATTGCTGGGTGTGAGGAAAGCAAATTAAAATAAAATTGGTTCACAGTTGCCTATTATTCTCTAGAAAAATTCCACATATTCATATTTTGAATAAAAGTATGTGAGAGGACTTTTCCCCTATTTCTTGTTAACACTGTTATTTATATGTTAGATTTCATAACATGGAATTACAGATGATTTACTAAAATATGGGTAATTATGACTACTTTATTTATAGTACTCTGGGATGAGTTTTTATGTAGTTAAATGCAAGTACACTGATTTTTATTTAATTTCAGAATGACATTCTGCCCCTCTCAAACACAGTGCCTGAAGATGTGGGAAAAGCTGACCAATTAAAAGATGAAGGTGAATATTAAAAAAATTGTTTTTAATTAAACACTGCTAAATTTAAGGTGAATATTTCATACAAAAATTACTTATTTAATAACGCTTTCTGAAGCTCTAGAGAAAGTAACTGTCAACTGATATAATTCTGGTTTACACTGTCATGACTGTATTGTCATAGGTCCACATGGCATTTGTGAAACAAAAATGAACGTGATGAGTAAGGTGCCTGGGAATACAAAATGACTTGTGGACAATATAGGTATGGCTTGTTTTAAGAGAAGCAGATCTGTTGGGAGTAAAACTTACAGAATAAATAACTTAAGGGCTGGTTACTTGTAACTGTATTTGCTACTTGTATTCTAGAATCCTAAAGTTTTCTTTATGCTTAATCAAAGAGAGGAAAGTAATTGTTAGTGTTATTTTAACTTTCATATGTTTAGTGTTTTTGAGTTCTTTGAAGTTTGTTAATGCACGCATATGGCACTTGACTGTTTATTAGCCTGCACATTTGATTACTACATTCCTGAATTTTCTAATACCTGGCTATTGAAGCATTCTTGGTTTTAATAAATAACTCACTGTTGAGGATCTGTGTTCAATTTTTCCATCGTGTCAGCCACTTTAAACTATAGAGAAGAGCTAGGTCAGGCCTACAAGAATTGTACTAAGAAGCTTAGGGCATGGTCCTTATCTTTAGCAGTGAGTGAGAGCCAGTAAATTCCTGGTTCTGTATGTAGGCAGAGAGTTATTACAGATCATGCTATATTCCGAAGCTGTACATAGGCCATTTTATGGCCTTTTCTTTAATTCATACTCTGAAGAAGACAGCTGAATATTTTTTAAAAAATCACTCGGTTTCTGAGAAGGTAGATATGGAAAAGGAGCAGGCTCTTTCTGTCCTTTGGGCCTGGTCATCTCCTTATGACTATAAATATATACTGTTTTTAAAGGCTGCATAGTGTTACATGGTGCTGTTTGACAGACTTACCTAGACAGATCATTTTGTAATCCTAAATAACACTGTCCTTAATATCTTTGTCTATATATTTTTTCACTACTTTGTAATTATCTTCTTAGGATGACAGTATAAAGTGCTGTGTTTCCAACAAATAGACTGATCTCAGTTTTCATTTTTTATTTCCTCCAAGAAATGATATCACCAGAGTGTCTTAAAATCTTAGAATAGTCTGATTTTCATAAATTACATGCAAAATAAAGCAACAACCAGACCCTCATTGTCATTTGAGTTATAATATCCCCCAAAGAATTTGGATTTAAACTATCCAAATATAAATACATTTTTCATATTTTAGTTTCTAATTGGAATAGTTTAATATGATGGATTTTCTTCCCACCCAGATTTTTGTAGTGTGTGAAATCTTTAGTGATGCACTATATTCTCTACTAACATTTTACTTTTGCAGCTCTCTTGATTTAGCTCCTGTGATAACGTTAAGTAAATGGCAAATTGAGATTTTATTTTTATCCCTCATGTTTACTTCCTCTGCATGGCAGAACACTGGGAGATTGCATTGCATGCTGAGTCTGACATAATAAATGTTAGTAAGATGAGGGTGGGAGAGATGTGCAGGGTGAGATTCATTTACTGTGGTAGCATGGGTAGACTGAGTTACTTACTGCTTTTGCCTTAACCAAAAGCTTTTATTCTTTGTTTTCACTAAGACATGTCACATCTAAGATGTGTTACATATAAAGTTAAAGTAACTGTTCATTTTATCCAGATTTTGCTATTTGTGTGAAAACAAATGGCCACAGTAGATCATCAAGCATAGAGTTATTTCAGACTACATGTTGCATTTACCTACTGTGTTATTCAAGGCTTCTAGCCAGCTAGTAACCTCCTGGAACACTGCTTTCAAATATTTTGTGCACTTTGCTTCTGAAGAGCTGCAGTAAGATTAGAAGAAATTAAGAAGAGTTCTTTGCTGTCATTCTCTGACACATCACAGAAGTATAGCTATTTCTCTTAGGGTTGTGAAAACTAAAGGAGACTTTTTTTTTTTTTTTTTTTAAAAAGATGACCGGTAAGGGGATCTTAACCCTCGACTTGGTGTTGTCAGCACCACGCTCACCCAGTGAGCAACCGGCCATCCCTATATGGGATCCGAACCCGTGGCCTTGGTGTTATCAGCACCACACTCTCCCGAGTGAGCCACGGGCCGGCCCTAAAGGAGACTATTTTATAGGAGAGTGCCATGTACCTATAAAGTGCTGTGCCAGTGCTTCATTGTTATTATTTATGGCCTTTCTTTACAAATTTCTTCACTTGTGGCCTGAATTTTTATATATTGAATATTTTGTGACTTGAAGCTTTTTATCATTGTCTTATATTATAGTATACATATATATTTGTGGTAAGTATATATACATTATAGAATATACACATTTGATGTGGTTTACAGGTAAAGATATATAATAAAATTTTAATAATAATAATAATAATAATAGAAATAAAATGCCACCCCAATATAAAAAGGCCCAACAGCAACAACAAAATCTCAATAACCCAGAAAATTAAAATCTCTGACATAGAAATCTATATAAGTACTTGGACTAATGTTGTTAACTTTTTGCTTAATCATAAAAACTATGTTATCTTCTCAGCTTCTTTACAGGCTTTATATTTATTTCTTTTGGTGGGGAAGGGAATCCAATTTAATTTTTTTATTACAAAACAGATTCTGAGATGTAGTTTATATACCATACACTTTACTCCTTTAAAGTAAGCAGTTTATTGGCTTTTAGTATATTCACAGAGTTGTACTGCCACTACCATAATCAATTATGGAACATTTTTATCACCCCTAAAAGAAACTATGTACCCATTAGCAGTCCCCCTTTTTTTTAAAGGCTAGTCAAGTGAAGCAAGCAGTCACTATTTATATTCATTTCTGATTCTTAATTTGTGGTAATTTTGTATGATTTTTAGATGCTTTTATATACCTGCCTTTCCTTTAACCCTTCCTGTTCCCTGCAAATTTATACCCCCCTCCTCTCATTAAATAGCTAATAATCATCTATTAAGAAGAAGGCTAATAGTAGAGCTTCTGGTATACAGAAAGCTGGAAGGAATCATAGAGGCCTTAGAGATATAAATCCTTCCTCCTAATACCAATCGTTCTAATATTTTTAATTATGGACACTGATTTTTATAAGTGGTCAAGACACTTTTCTTTCCACCCATTTAGTGGAATACAAAAGATAGCCACAGGAAATCCCTTATTTTGCTGACCAGTTGTTAACTTAGCTAAATTATTGCCAGATGTATCTGCAGATGCCCTTCCTGAAAGTCAGTAATCTGGAGGCTAGTTATGGTATCTGAAATAATATCTTTTTAGAAATTAATCTCCCCAAATCCCCTTTTAAAAAGACTCTATCTCTGGAAGGAATAGCACATAAGAATATTATCTGCCAGTAGCATGTTAGCATGATTAGTTTTACCAGCTTACCCACAACAGAGTTCTAAGACCTTGATTATTCAGCAAATATGTGTCTTGACAGGGAAGGGGGGGAAAACCAGGTCCTGAATGAGATGCTGGTTAGGGAGGGTGTTGCATCTGGAACGGGGTGGGGCAGCCATAAAAGAGGTAAGGAAGGTGAGAAGAGGTTCAGTTTTGCCATGAGATAATCCTAATTGTTGCATTTACCTCGATTTGTTAAGGTATATGAACAGTAATTTTTAAAGACTCTTCATTGTTAAAATCGTTCAAACACACTGAAAGCTAAGGAATATCAATTCTATAGTATAATATAGAATTTATCTCCAGTGTGACTGAAAAATCATGTGGTTGACCTTCATGTTATTGTAGTTTCTATGATTAAAATTTATGTCAGCCTTTTTTTTTTGTATATCATACTTACTGTACATGTTGATTACTTTATTTTAGGTAATAACCACATGAAAGAAGAAAATTATGCTGCTGCAGTGGATTGTTACACACAAGCAATAGAATTGGATCCCAGTAATGCAGTTTATTATTGCAACAGGTAAACTGGCACTTTTGTGGCAGGTTTACAGTTCTTAAACATTTGGATTCATAGCTCTAAAGGGAAACTATAAAAGTTATTTACTTATTTATTTAGAAAATTTGGGAAGTTCAGAAAAATACAAAGGAGGAGGAAAAAATAAACCCATATACTTATCACTCAGAGACAACCACTGTTATTAACATTTTGGCATATTTTGTTTTACATAAGTTTACGCAATTTAGATTCAGCTTTGTTCACTGGGCATATCATAAACATGTCCTTATTTTATTGAAATCCTTCATAAACATTATTTATTATTTATTTATTTATTTATTTTTTCAAAAGATGACCGGTAAGGGGATCTCAACCCTTGACTTGGTGTTGTGAGCAATCCACGCTCAGCCAGTGAGCGAACCGGCCATCCCTATATGGGATCTGAACCCGTGGCCTTGGTGTTATCAGCACCGCACTCTCCTGGGTGAGCCACGGGCCGGCCCCATAAACATTATTTAAATGGTCACAAATTAGTCTATTGCTACCTCGTTCTTTTTTCTATTTCCAGCACCTATCATTGTGGCTGGCAAACAAGTATTCAGTGGTGTTATTTTTGAATAAGTGGATAGATGTACCTTAATTTACTTAACTATTGACCTACAGGTGGACATTGAGGTTGTTTCCATTTTTTTTTCACTAGTATTATAAACCTACAGTGAATATCCATGTTTCTATAATTTTTTGTGCTTCAGATTTTCTGGACTTTGGATTTATCCCTGGAAATGCACTTAGTAGGTCTAACACTATAAACATCTAAAAAGTTGTTGATATTCCACCTTCTTTGTAAATATTTTGAAAATTAATTCCTAGGAGTTTATGAATGTATCTGTTTTTGTTGCACCCTTTATCAGCACTAAGTACACAAATTATTAATTGTTAATTTATTATTATTGTTACTTTCATATTAATTGTTCTAATTTATATTTAATTTCTGGTGAGGTTGGACATTTTTCAGATGTTGGCCATTTGTGTTTTTTTCTCCTAAATTTTCTATTTATAACTTCTATACACTGAATGTTTATAGTCCCTCAAAATTCATACGTTGAAGCCTAATCTCCTAATCCCATTTGGAGGGGGACCTTTGGGAGATGATTAGGTCATGAGGACAGAACCATCATGAATAGGATTTGTGCCATTATAAAAAAGACTCCAGAGAACTGCCTTCTTTTTTTTGGCAGCTGGCCAGTATAGGCATTCAAACCTGTAACCTTGGTGTTATGAGGCTGTGCTCTAACCAACTGGGCTAACCGGCCAGTCCACCAGAGAACTGCCTTCTGAGATAGTCCCCTTTCCCCTACCTTATCTTTTGTGGTTATATTCGTTGCAGTAGTTAATATACGTAATATGCCAGGAAAGTGTCTAGTAAAGAGGTTGTACACAATAGGTAATAGCTATTATCTTCCTTATATTGACAATGAATTTGTTCTCCTGTAGCTTCTATCAATTGGCTTTATTTAATTTTTAAGGGCAGTTACAGAATAAATATGATTCTTTTTCATGATAGCACCTTATATTTTGAAGTTTGCTACCATGTTCATTTGACTTCTTTTCTCCACATTAAATGTTAGAAATTTCTTCCATTATACCTCAGGTAGTACGTACAACTTTCAGTTCTGCACCTTCACTTGAAACTTGTTCTAGTTTACCTATATCTGTTAAAGTGTAGGTCCCAGCAGTTAACAAAGTATACCTGGCATTGGTCTGACCTGTCTTGTAGGGCTCTCATTTAACCTACTGCTAAGTAACATAATTATATATCAGCATATTGTAGCATTATTTGTTAAATTCATATTTTGTTTTTGGTTGATTAAAGCCCTGCTTTTTCACACATTCTTCCTATCCTATCATTCAATCATATATTCATTTGACAAATTCTTATCAAATACCAGCTATGTACTAGGTATTTGTAGGTATTTGGAAGTACAGCTGGTTGTTTGACTCAAATGCAGGATATTATTATATTCTATCTGTATAGAATTTTAACTTGTTACATTCTCCTATTTATCTGTCCTTTAATCTTTTTGGATGATTAATCTGTAAAGTAATGTATTTGCTTTTGCTCCCAGTTTCATGTCCTCCACAAACTTGAGAAGAGTACCATGTCTTACCTTATGTCAGTTACAAGTCAACTAAAGAGTTTACAGGGAAGTGGTTAAAAGCAGGAGTTCTGAAACCAGACTCTTTGGATTCTAATTTCTGGCTCTGCTGCTTACTAACTATATGACCTTAAGCAAATTACCTAAGTATCTATGCCTTAGTTTCCCTATCTGTAAAACATGGATAATAATAGTATTTATCTCATAGGGTTGTTGTGGTGAACAAATACAGTAGTTATACGTGAAATACTCCAGGAAAGTATCTAGTAAGAGGTTGTATGCAATGAGTAATAGCTATTATCATGGCTATTTATGCAGCCTGTTTTTCTGCCCTGATCAGGTTATGAAGAGAGATACAAATTTATCAGCGTCTAAATATGTTGTCAATTATCTTTCTCTGATTTACCATTCTAGTAATAACCCTGTTAAAATAAAAAAGACATGATGTTAGTCTGATACAACTTTTTCTGAATTAATCCAGTGTCATTTCCTTTTTTTTCCAACATTTTATTGTGAAAATTTTGGAAGTTGAAAGAATTTTACAGTAAATAGTCATATAGCCATACTTAGATGTTGCCATTAATATTTTAGTAATTGGCTATATCACGTATTTATCCATGTATCTGTGCCTCTATCCATTCATTACTCCGTCTTATTTTTGGTGCATTTTGAAGCAGCCATCAGTACACTTCCCCCTAAATACACAGCACTCATATCATTAACTAAAGTCTGGTATTTGTTTACTTTCTTCTTTTGAGGTAAAATTTGCAACAACAAAATGCACAAATCTTAACTGCACTTTCACTGCATTTTGACAAATATATATACCTGTGCAACCTAAACTGCTATCACGATATTGAAAATTACCATCAGACGTCCAGTAAGTTCCTTATGCCCTTTCACAGTCAGTTGCCTTCAACACACACCAGAGGCAACCACTGTTTTGTTTTGTTTTTCCACCATAGATTAGATCTGTCTCTTCTAGAGTATTATATGAAAATAATCATATGTATTTTTCTGTGTAAGACTCTTTTTTACTTGGCATGATGGTTTTGAGATTCCATCATGTTTAAATATATTGCAGTTTACTTAGCCATTTTCCTATTCATGTTCACCTGGGATGCTTCCAGTTTTTTTTTTTTTTTTTTTTTTTTTGTCTTTTTTCCGTGTCCGGCAACGGATCGCAACC
>NW_007726454.1:521126-557734 GCF_000696425.1 Galeopterus variegatus | reverse complement strand
CGGCCCTACAAAATTTTTTTTAAAAAAACTGGAAGCAGGGCCGGCCCGGTGGCGCACTGGATAGTGCGCCGCTTGGGAAGCGCGGTGGCGCTCCCGCCCGAGGGTTCGGATCCCACATACAGACCGGTTCCTGCTCACTGGCTGAGCGAGGCGCGGGAGCAACACCGAGGCTTGCAATCCCGTTGCCGGTTCCCGGTCCGGTACGGGGGCAACACTGAGGGTTGCGATCCGTTGCCGGACACGGAAAAAAGACAAAAGACAAAAAAATAAAAAATAAAAAATAAAAAAAATTTTGTATATTGCCCAGAATTTATAATTGTTATTTGTGGAAGGGTTGGATCCATGAGGAATTTAGTTGGCCATACTGGAAACCTTCATTTTCTTTCTTTACAAAAAAATCCCTATATTAATCTGTTCTAATAATCTAGCCCAGAAAAATAGAAAATCCAAATAATTGGTGGAGAGTGAATTCTCCATGCTGTGGCTTGATGTTTGAGTTTTATTCTCTTCAAGTTTTATTCATCTGATCGATGAATATATGTTTTAATTTAGCACATGAAATCTTGAAATACATACATTTAGTGTGTCACAAAATGTTATGACCAGATGTAAATGTTATCAGAAAATTGCTTATGTATAGAGCAAAATAAGCCATATACTATTAACTATGAATATGGAAAATGTGAGTCTAAATAAATAATTTGTTTTTAATGAGATTGGGGTTCACAAATAGTTATATATTCACTAGCGTATTGGAAGAGATTCTAGGCAGTACCTATGCTTACTTTTTATTTAATAATTGTTAAAATGAAGTCAGTAATTATGCTTCTCTTTTGCACTTAAATAGTATCTTTTTCCTTGAGGAGTTTAGTAATAGAGCATGCTACTTAATAATGAGTAATTAGAAAAATTTATTGACTGTATTGTTCTACTGGAATTTCATTAGTCATGCTCTGATAACCAGATGGCAGAGGCAGAGAGCGCAGACCACATTGTTATTTAGTTCAGACACTGGCATGTTTGGCTTCATCTCACAGAAGATTCAAATACCGCCTGGCTTCTCTTTTCTTTCCTGGCCTCCGAGGCTCAGACACCTCCTCTCTTCCTTTAGCGAGCTGCACAAAACCTTTTTGCCCTAGCTTGCAGGTTGTAATCTAAAGCTTTCCAGAAGGGATACAGTTATCCACTTTCTTTCCACCCATACTTCTTTCTGAGTCTGTCCTCCCTACTTTATTCGTTTATTGTCAGCATCTCAAACCAGAGATCAGGGCATCTTCCTGTATACTTAGCTTTTCCATAAACCTCCCGAATAGCTAATTTGTTCTCTACTCCCTTGGTCCGGATTCTTAACTTCTGCTAAACTAGTACAGCAGGGACATAAAGCAGCCTTTCATTTCTTTTCCCTTTTTTTTTTTTTACTGACCGGCAACTGGATCACAACCCTCGGTGTTGCGCCCGCACCGCGCTCAGCCAGTGAGCGGGAACCGGTCTCCACATGGGATCCGAACCCTTGGCAGGAGCGCCGCCGCGCTCCCAAGCGGCGCACTCTCCAGTGCGCTACCGTGCCGGCCCAGCCTTTCATTTCTACTTGCACTCCGCACCCATCTTCTGCCAAAAGGATCTTTCTAAAACGTAAAACTGATCATCTGACTCTTGCTTTCTGTTCAGTAGTTCCAGATAACTGCATGATCAAATTTAAGCTCTTCTTTTCTCTTAACTTTATTATCTTCACTTTTCCTCTTACTCTTTTCTTTTCTCTATGCACATTTAATGTGAAACTTGCTGAGTTCTTTAAAAATACCATTTTGGGACATCTCTCAGTGCTTTGTATGTGTTCCCCCACTTCTGTCTAGACTACCTTCTACTTTATCTAATTGGTGAACTGCTAGTCATCCTTCAAAACTCTGTTGGGTGTTGCCTGTTTTGGGAACTTCCTTAATTTCTTCCCTTTTCAGCCTCCTGACTATGCCCTTAGGTACTTTCCCTCCCTGCCCTATGGAGTGATGCTGTCCAATATGGTAGCTCCTAGCCACATGTGGCTATTTAAATGTAATGTAATTAAAATGTAATAGAATTAAAAATTCAGTTCCTCAGTTGCACTAGACATTTCAAGTGCTTAGTAGTCACATGTGGCTAGGGACTACAGTACAGATAAGGAACTTTTCTATC
This sequence comes from Galeopterus variegatus, assembly GCF_000696425.1. NCBI lineage: Eukaryota > Metazoa > Chordata > Mammalia > Dermoptera > Cynocephalidae > Galeopterus > Galeopterus variegatus. The sequence continues at coordinate 555,565 of NW_007726454.1, read as the reverse complement.
ACAGAGTTCTACTGGACAGCTCTGTATAGGGCTCACCACAGCTTTCTCTGTGCTTCCTCTTCCTTTGATACTTCCATTGTTGTACTTATCATACTATTTATTTATTTACATACCTATTTCTCTATTAGACTATGAAAGGTTGGGGAGCCAGGAGCTATCCTCTTCATCTCTATATAGTGGTTTCGAGTTCAGGGTCTATTTTATTATAGGTGTTTAACAAAAGTTTGAGTAGAATTGATTCAGTGAATTTTTGAAGGGAAAATTCTCTTTATCTGAAGACTTCTAATAATGAAACAGTCACATGGCTGCATGTGTGTGTGTGTGTGTGTGTGTGTGTGTGTGTGTGTGTGTGTGTGTGTGTGTGTGTGTGTGTGTGTGTGTGTGTGTGTGTGTGTGTGTGTGTGTGTGTGTGTGTGTGTGTGTGTGTGTGTGTGTGTGTGTGTGTGTGTGTGTGTGTGTGTATTTTTTAAAACAAATTTAAACCTATTTAAAATCTATTTATACTTATTATTATTATTTTTTTTTTAGTGGCTGGCCAGTAAAGGGATCCCTGTTTAAAATTATTGAGAGAGCAGTACAATGAACATCCACATACATTTACCCAAGAATTCAACAGTCAACATTTTGCCACGTTTCCTTCCTTTCTCTCTCTCTCTGTTTCTGTTGGGGTGTGAGTGTGTGTGTGCATATATACGTACATACATAACTTTCTTGCTGATCCTAAATGCTTCAGCTATATCTCCTAAAAATAAGGATACAAACCACATAACTATCATAACATTCACACATAAGAAATCAACATCAATACTGAATTTTCCCCAATTGTCCTCCAAATATCTTTCATAGCTATGTTTTTGATCCAGAATCCAACCACGGCGCATGCATTGCATTTTATTATGTCACTTTAGTGTCTTTTAATCTAAAAAGTATCCCTGTCTTTTTTTAATGTCTTTCATGACAGACATATTTGAAGAGTTCAGGCCAACTGTTTTTTAGAATGAGCCATATTCTGTTTGTTTTTTGGTCGCTGGCTGGTGACATTGGTGTTATGAGGCTGCGCTCTAACCAACTGAGCTGACAGGCCAGCCCATATTCTGGATTTGTGTGATTGCTTCCTCATGATTAAATTTAGGTTTAATTTTGGTATGAAGTCTACATAAATAACTAAGTGCACCATTTATTGCATTATATTGGGCACATATTTTCATACTGTCCCATTGATGGAGATTTTAAGTTTGATATCTTAAGGTGGTGACCATCAGATCTATTATTCCCTTTGTAATTAATAAGCAATCTGTAGGGTCAGATCATGTGAATAAAAGATTGTTCCCTAACAGTTTTTTCCCAAATGGTTTATTACCCATTTATGATCTTTCCCAAAATCATAAATACCTTGAGGGTTGCAAAATGGTGATTTTTCTAATTCTATCTTTCCCTCTACATATATTTCCTCCTGTATTCCTGTAAAGAAGAGCTTTCCTCCCTTTTCCACCTTTGCTGCTTTCCCTTTCCTCCACCTGCTGTTTTTTCAATGTCACTTGGACTCATGAACTTTTAAAAAATACACTATTCAGTATATTATAATCAATTACCATAATAGTTATTTTCAGCACTTAAATTACCCTCATTTAGCTAGTGGGAGCCCTTCAAACTGGCCATGTACACTTTTTTTTTTTTTTTTTCCGTGTCCGGCAACGGATCGCAACCCTCAGTGTTGCCCCCGTACCGGACTGGGACCGGCAACGGGATCGCAACCCTCGGTGCTGCCCCCACGCCTCGCTCAGCCAGTGAGCGGGAACCGGTCTGCATGTGGGATCTGAACCCTCGGCGGGAGCGCCTCCGCGCTTCCCAAGCGGCGCACTAGCGCATGCGCCACCGGGCCGGCCCCCCGTGTACACTTTTATGTAACTTCATTTTTTAAAAACTTTCTTGCTTTCTGAGACAACAAGGTGTTCCAGATTAGCCTCATACTTTCCCTCCTTAGGCCTGAGCTGTTTCTCCAAGGAGTCTCTGTTCCTTTCAGTGGAGAAAAATATTAAGAAACTAAGATCTGATTGTAAGACCTGATCATTGCTACTAAGGTGATATTGCTTCTTGGTCTTTTTAGTTGACCGAGCTAGGAGATATTTTTTGAAAAGTCATCATTTTATACAGATTCCTTCAATTCACATTCCAGTGTCACAGAGTTCTCCTCATCTCCCCCCATTAATATTTGTATGTTCCTTCTCCCACAATGAGAACCCTACTTTCCAACAATACCTGTAAATATATTCATTCGCTCTCTCAATATCCCCCAGTTGGTATCAGACCATTATTACACCACTAACAAGCCTAAGGAGACATCAGGATTTCTTTGCAATTTTTCTTTTTGTACTTAGAATACATCTCACTAAGGATATATACTCAGAATATTGTGCTTGGAAGTTACTTGAATTCTTTCTTTTTGATATACCTGTTTCTGTTTTATCTTATTTGAAGAATTGCTTTTTCATCTTTTTGAAGTCTTACTCCCATTTCTGTCCAATTTACTCCATTCCCACCCATCTGCTATAGACACTTTTAATATAGATTTGATTTCTGAGCCATATAAATGTCTTACATAAAATTAAATTAAAAAGGATGATCAATAAATAACGACTATACATCCTCTATTTTAATTGGTTTTTTTTTGGCAGCTGTCTGGTACAGGAATCGATCTCAATTTCCTTCATGATGTTTTTTGCCTGTGTCTGATATTAATTCTGTGACACCACACTTGATGCTCTTTTCCAGTCTCCCTTGCTGGTTCTTCCTCCTCTATTACTTCTAAACAATGGTGTGCTTTTGGGCTTTATCCTCTGCTGCTGCTGTTTTTCTATTCTCTCTTCTGATTTCTTCTTGCCCTGTGCTTTTAAATTCCATCTGCAGTTGATACTCATTATTAGTGATTCTGTATTTCTGACTTGCTAAAATTTATTTGTAATCCCCAAATCAGTATTTCTGGTGCTTTTGTGGTCATTCATGGATATGCACAAGTGGAAAAAAATTTGAGTCTCTTGATGTGCATTATCTCAGCTGAGATGAATAAGATGATGCTCTGCCTTGTTTTTTTGTTCTTTTAAAAAATTTTTTGCCTTCTTGTTTTTAACTCTCATGCTGAAAGTTAGTCCTACATTTTTGTATTTTAGTGCCTTCTGTTTGTGATTTTGTTTTTTATAATGGGCACCAAGTAAAGGCTGAAGTGTTGTCTATTGTTCCTAAACACAAGAAGGCTGTGATGTGTTTTATGGAGAAAATACATGTGTGAGATAAGCTTCACACAGGCGTCAGTTAGTGCTGTTGGCCATGAGTTCAGTGCTAATGAATGAACAATTTATTTTCAATAAGGATTCTTTAAACAGAAACACACGTAAAACAATTTTATGTATTGATTGGTTGATGAAATGTGACCAGAAGTTCACAGGAACCTAACTCTGTATTTTCCCTAAGATCAATCATTCAGTATTTGCTAATTCAGTGTTCATGATGACTTTCTAGACCATAGTTACTGTGAATGAAAATCAACTGTGTATGTTGTTGGATCTCTTAAGTTGTATGTCTGAACTCCTATATTCATATATTCAACTACTTCTCATCTCCATGTTTGGATATTTAATAGGCATTTTAAACTTAACATCCCACAAACAAAAGTCTTGTTTGCATCATAAATCTTTCCCATCTCAGTAAATTGTACCATTATTTATCTACCCAGACCTCAGGACAAAAGCCTAGGAGTCAACCTTCATTCTTATTATACCTGGCACATCTAATCTATCAACACATCCTGTCACTTTTAGTTTCATGTATACCTTGAATCACATGTTGATTGCTATCTTGCTTATAGCCCTGGTCCAAACTACCATCTCTTACCTAGGCTACTACAATAACTTCCTAACTAGTCTCCTTGCCTCCACTCCACTCCCTGCCGATGTCAATCCTCTCATCTCACTCCACTGCAACCAAAATAAAATCCAAACTCCAAACAGTGGTGCTATATGATCTGGCATCTGACTGCTCTCTGACATCATCTCTTCACACTTTGTTTTCTGTGCTCCCTTTTCATCAGCCTTTGTCCTGTACCTTAAGCATACCAAGCTTGCATTTTTCTCAGGGCCTTTGTGTTTACTGCTGCTTGTATTTAGAATGCTTCTCTCCTGATTTTCATATGACTGCTTTCTTTACATCATTCAGGTCTTTTCAATGTGGCCACTTTTGAGCAGCTCCCTATTCATTCTCTTTAATATTGCCCTTTTTATTTGCACATTTCTTGCCTGTTTTCCCAAGGTAGAATGAAATTTTCTTAAAGTCAGGAACTTTATCTTTTTGATTGTGGAATCCTCAGTATCTAAAATACTGTCTTATACATGGTAGAGTTTCAGTAAATATTTATGGACTGACTGTTGATTAACTAGGGACTCTGCTGATGTATCTTTCATGGTTGATTGGCAGAACTAATTAGATTGTGAGAATTTTTCTGTATTTAGGTACTGTGTTTTATCCAGATCAGAAGTCTGTGAGGTAAATCAGAAAGAACTGGAGTAATTTAAGACAAACCTAGAACAAACAAAAAAACCCCAATACTATTTCTCTATATATACCATTATTGTTTAGTTCTGAAGTAATTTTCCAATAAATAAATTACTAGGTGGAGATAAATATTAAAATTTCATAACTAACTCTTTCACTTGTGCCTGGGATAATAATTTGTTATTTGAGGTGTAAAGGATGCTAATTTTATCTATTTTTTTTTTTGTCTTTTTTTGTGTCCGGCAACGGATCGCAACCCTCAGTGTCGCGCCCGTACCGGACCGGGACCGGCAACGGAATCGCCACCCTCGGTGTTGCGCCCGCACCTCGCTCAGCCAGTGAGCGGGAACCGGTCTGTATGTGGGATCCGAACCCTCGGTGGGAGCGCCGCCGTGCTTCCCAAGCGGCGCACTGTAGCAGTGCGCCACCAGGCCGGCCCTAATTTTATCTATTTAACAACTAAAGTATCTTATTTGGGAATAGACATCTGATAACCCATAGCTTTTTTTTTTTTTTTAACTGGCAAATTGATATTTATTGTTCCTCAAAGTCTGTGTTAGGAAGAAGAAAGAACGTGGGACATTCTGAAGCACAAATATAGTCGAGTCCTTGCAAGTGGTGTTAGCATCATGGATTTATTTATATGACCACAGGATATTTAGTTGTCTCCCATCTTTATGGAGCTCACTTTAGGCATTCATTATAAAGCAAATTATTTCACATATTAGGTTTAAAAAATGGAAGGGCAGGCAAGGTTCATCTCTAAGCATTACTCATGATCTACATAGGACAATCAAGGTTGTTAGCAGGCAGAATGGAGAAAGTTTAGACTTACAGAATCTTGGAATTAGAGGGAATATTAATGATACTCCTGTGTAAACCTTAGTACAGTGAATAAATTTAGTGTACTCTGGATTATAACTGAACATCAAGACAGACATTTGACCAGGTTTGTGATGTCCTGATGTTCTTTAATCATGTATCTCATACTCTGTATTCCCTTCAGGCTGGCCCTGACTGCCATGAATAAATTTGAAGAAGCAGTAACAAGTTATCAAAAGGCACTAGACCTTGATCCTGAAAATGATTCCTATAAGTCAAATCTGAAAATAGCAGAACAGAAGTTAAGAGAGGTATCCAGTCCTGTAAGTTGTTAATGCCAAATGAGTGAAATGTTTTGTCATTCACAACTTATTGTAATTAAATTGTAGCTGTTGGAATGTTTCTCAGATATAATTGTTTTACAGATAGGAACTGGATTGAGCTTTGACATGGCTAGCTTGATAAATAATCCAGCCTTCATTAGTATGGTGAGTATATTTCCTTTTCTGCTCTACTGGCTCTGTTTTCCACAGAGCTATATGAGTATAATTCTAGAACTTTTTAGAAACAAAAGGGAGCTTTTATGGTGGTGGTGGTATGGAGTGTCGACATAAGGTTATGGCAGAGGTTCTTAACCTGTCCATGCACCTCTTTGTGGGAAAGCAATGGGTGGACTTCAGGAAGCCATGGATTCCCCAAAATTGTATATACAAATTTGTGTACATGTGGATATGTGCATTTTTCTAGGGAAAGAACCATATTTTTCATTAGATTGGCACAAGGGTCTGAAAATACATGAAAGGTTAAAAACCACTCTCTTGCATGCAAGTAGCCCTAGGAAGATACCTAACGACTTAGGTCTCAGGATTTTGGCTATAGTGGTTCACTCAGCTTGCCCCTTAACCTTGTCTGCCTTCTTTTCTAAAGAGTTTCTTTCAACTTTTAATTCTAAGTCTCATATTTATGTACTATATTCTTAAAACCAACAATATAACTTATATATCTTTTTGAAAACATACATGCTCTGGTTCAATATGTTGTAACTTTGCTTTAGGGGTCTAGGATGTTATCTGGTCATATAAAGCTCTTTGAGTGACTATACTTTCGATGAGAACTATTCACCATATTCTATGCCCTTGGAAGGCAGGAATCAGTTCTTATTCATCTTTGTTTCCTTCAAAAAATGTCTTGCATCCATTAAATCTTCAGTTGAATTGAAATGCACAGATGATTCATTACCAATGAGGTTAAGAAGTCTTGAGCAATTGGTGGGTCCTCCCCACCACCCATCAAATTTAAGTCGACCTATGAGAGTACTTCAAAAAGTTCATGGAAAAATAGAATTAAAAGATAATATGAATCTTTCCATGAACTTTTTGAAGTACCTCATCCATGCTAGCAAATGTGGGTTTTTTTTTTTTTTTGTCTTTTTCCGTGTCCGGCAACGGATCACAACCCTCAGTGTCGCGCCCGTACTGGACCGGGACCGGCAACGGGATTGCAACCCTCGGCGTTGCTCCCGCGCCTCGCTCAGCCAGTGAGCGGGAACCGGTCTGTATGTGGGATCCGAACCCTCGGCGGGAGCGCCGCCGCGCTTCCCAAGCGGCGCACTATAGCAGTGCGCCACCGGGCCGGCCCGAAATGTGGGTTTTTTTGTAGGTTTTGAGACATTTTTTAACATGGTTACCCATTTCCAGGACTCAGGTTATGCTATTGTAATAGGATGTGAAAATGGAAATCTTTTAATTTCAGATTTGGCTTAGACTCTAAGCTGCTATGAACTAAAATAAGGTAGGAGACCACCATGTAGGTAGGAGCTGTAAAAGGTGGGGGGTTTAAAACATGTTTTGTGACTCTTTAAAAAAGGGTCAGGTTGACAGACATTACAAGGGGATTTTTGGAGAGAGCTATTGCAGTTCCAGAGCCCTGTTCCATGTGTGAAGGAAGTAGGGAGGCCTGCTCTCATCTCAAGCCCACCAAGAAAAGGCTTTTCTCATCCACTCAAAGAGCTTTTTGGCTGGCCGGTTAGCTCAGTTAGTTTGATCACTGCCTTGTAACACCAACGTCAAGTCCTCATCTCAAGCCCACCAAGAAAAGGCTTTTCTCATCCACTCAAAGAGCTTTTTGGCTGGCCAGTTAGCTCAGTTAGTTTGATCACTGCCTTGTAACACCAACGTCCAGGGTTTGGTTCCCTGTACCAGCCAGAGGCCAAAAAAAAAAAAAAGGAAAAGAAAAAGATTTCTATCTGGCCTTCGGTTGGGAAGCCAGTGGACTGGTGCTTGACTTGCCAGCTAAAGAAGCCAGCGGCAGAATTAGCTATGTGGTTTGGGCAGTTACTGTAAATGATGGTAGCAGTGGGGCAGAGGTGTATTTCCTATGGACAAGGTGAGCACACATATGAGACAGTGTGTCTATATATGCCCAAGAGGGCTTCCTGGACAGGACACCAACACAGAATCTCTGCAGGACTCCTAAGAATCTGAGACCAAAGGGACAGTCATAATATCTATCCAGAGAATAAATTACCCTTTTCAGAGAACAGATGAGAAATCCTCAGGGGTGTGGAGATGTGACAAGTATCTGAACAACCTCAGAAAGTGCTCCATGACAGAACAAGAGTAGTTTTATATACCTTGCAAACCCAATGTACACCAATGCAAAACCAGTAGAAAACAGATGCTTTCCTGCTCCGTTTACATCTCTTCCCTCCATGTAACTCTGACTCTGGAGTGCCAGAACTCTTGGTCATCAAGGTAGAGGAAGAGGAATAGAAGCACCATAGGAAAAAGAACAACCAATCATGCCCCACTTTTTTACTACAACTGGCTAATGTGTAGCAGGTCCATGGTGGGAAAGGGAAAGTTTTATGTATTTGGTTATTACACTGAGACACTGATTACTGAACTGAAGGACTTCTTACTTAAAAGTGACAAGAAAAGTCATAGAACCTGTTCTAAATTTGTTCTAGGTCCTAGATTCTAGCAGAAAGGGAAGAACTACTTTTGCAGCACTAGTTTAAAGGGATTCTGAAACAAATGCCTTATGTTTACAGCTCATAAATCGTGTTTTTCCTGTGTAATGCCCATATTACTCAGAGGTTGGCTCAGAGGCACCAGTCCTGACTGAGACTTGAGGAACGTTACTGAATTATTTATAAGCCAGTCAAACAGTTGTTATTTTTCATAATAAAAGCAAGTGGTGGTTTTTCCTGACAACTCATTTAGTGTTCAATGAATAAAAATTAACTACTGCCTACATAGATTTAGGCTGAATTCAAATTTAACATGAATATTGTTGACAGTATCAATTTCAGGCAAAAAATATATACTATTATGTTTTCAAAATAGGAAGTTTAAAAAGTGTGTATGTGTATAAATATACCCTCTCGCACTTTAGGCATGGGAAAGATTGCAACTACCGTGCCCCTATTCACTGGGAAGATAGACTTGAATAACAATTCCTTGAAGACAAAGGCTCAGGTCCCGATGGTGCTTACTAGCTGGTCCCAAGTGGCTGCTGGATGTGACTTGGCAAGGAAGACAGCAAAAACAACTGCATTGTGTACAGTAAACGTGCTGTGCAGGAAGATCTACATTATACCTCATATTCCTACCGTATTTGCTCGTACACAAAACCTCCAAAAGTTTTCAGAGAAAGGCGCGCATAACTTATAAATTCTATTATGTGCACTACTCAACTGTCAAGAATTTCAACACTATTGGATTTGAATTCATTATAAAATTTGTATTAAACAATGTGGCTATGTGTAGATACTGTGTTAATGTCTAAACATTGAGATCTAGGCAGTAACACGTGATGCTGAAATGGGTCAATTATTTCGCTTTTTGGAATTTTTCTGACCAATTGCATTCCAGTTATGAAAAAAAAAATTCAGGAAACATCATATGAGATTTTCTAATTATTTAGTAAAAATAAAAGTTAATGACCAAAACCAACCAACCAAACAAAAACCCAAAAAACTACCAGGCCCCATGGAGCAAAGTCACATCTCTTAAGAATACTCTTTTGAAGTGGTCCCTCTCAAGTGTAGTTTCTATTTTTCCTTTTGGTTTAATTGATCTGATCAGTAGTAGTAAGTAAACTGCTGTCAATATCCTTCATTTTTTTTTTTTTTCCCTTTTTGTCTTTTTTCGTGTCCGGCAATGGATCTCAACCCTCAGTGTTGCGCCTGTACTGGACCGGGACCGGCAACGGGATGGCAACCCTCGGTGTTGCGCCCACACCTCGCTCAGCCAGTGAGCGGGAACCGATCTGTATGTGGGATCCAAACCCTCGGTGGGAGCGCCGCCGCGCTCTCAAGCGGCGCACTGTAGCAGTGCGCCACCGGGTCGGCCCCAATATCCTTCATTTATAGTGTTGTTTGTAATCACTTTATCCTTGCAATGTCTTTAATGCCGTTTTTTCCAGTACCTCTTTTTCACATTCCCATTTATTTTGTATAGCATACTAAAATTTTAGCAAATGTTATTACAGACATGGTTTAGCTTTCATTAAAAAAAATCTTTGTTGGGCCGGCCTGTGGCTCACTCGGGAGAGTGTGGTGCTGATAACACCAAGGCCACGGGTTCAGATCCCATATAGGGATGGCCGGTTGCTCACTGGGTGAGCATGGTGCTGACAACACCAAGTCAAGGGTTAAGATCCCCTTACCGGTCATCTTTAAAAAAAAAAAAAAAAATAAATAAATCTTTGTTAAAGACCCTAAATATTAACTGCCATTAATGAGAGATGCTACTTTTCAATTCCAGGCAGCAAGTTTAATGCAGAACCCTCAAGTTCAACAGTTGTAAGTATACAGAAGGAGCTTATTACATTTTCTCCCTTCCACTTGCCAGGCTCCTAATTTGAGCACATCATCTCAAAAATGATAAAACTGCCCTGAATGCCAGTCAGTTGGAACTTAAAGCCATGCATATTTGGCCTAACCTTTTACATAATGTGGGTATATTTAACTGACTTTTCCTTAGCCAGTTATCCTTGTTAGGAATATATGCCAACCCCAGTGTTAAATCTCTTGCATAATCTAGAATGTCAGGAATGATGACCAATGCCATTGGGGGACCTGCTGCTGGAGTTGGGGGCCTAACTGACCTGTCCAGCCTCATCCAAGCGTAAGTGTTATTTAAAACAGAAATAGTAAAAATGTATTTTATGTTTTACAGTTTGTCCCTGAGATAGGGAACCTGGGCTTTCTTTTTCAATTTTTATCTTTTACTGTTAGTATCGTTGGCCTCCTTAAAGTTATTAAATCTGAAAGAAGTTCATAAATTAGAATCGCCTTTCAGACTGAAGGGCAGGAACCCAGTAGACCTGGGTCATCTCTCTAGCTCTGTATCTTGAGAAAACCAATCATGTGTATTCAATATGCTTTTTTTTAAAAAGGAATCTTCAAGTAACAGCAGAGTTTTGGTTTTCTTTTTCTTTTTTTTTTGGTACCACCTTAATAAGGCAGGTGATTGACAGATATTAGTGGAAAAAGAGTAGGTAACTTACATCCCTATTCAATAGATAGAGAAACCGATGTGACTTATTAAGGGTGTCAAAGCATCCATGGCAGAGCTAGGTCCACATTTAGTCTTTTGCTCTGCAGCCTGATTCTTCATTACTTGATTGTTTGTCAGTATGAAATTAGGGTCCTCAGTTTAAGTGGGGATATCAATACTCTCATCTTTATTTACAGACTTACATCCCTATTCAATAGATAGAGAAACCGATGTGACTTATTAAGGGTGTCAAAGCATCCATGGCAGAGCTGGGTCCACATTTAGTCTTTTGCTCTGCAGCCTGATTCTTCATTACTTGATTGTTTGTCAGTATGAAATTAGGGTCCTCAGTTTAAGTGGGGATATCAATACTCTCATCTTTATTTACAGAGGGCCCTAAGGATTGGTAACCTGGTATTTTTGAGGTCACAGAAACAGTAAACATCTTATGTTCAAATATATTGTGATCTCATATATAAAGCAATTAACTCTCTATTTTCCTTCCCATTGAAGATCTAAGAAAAAGTTTTTTGGCAGACTCAGGGATGTAGAAGTAAATAAAATATCTTCTTAAAATAGGTATTAATTTAGGTACAAATATATATTTTAAAATCACATGTTACATATATTTATGTTCAGACAATTTAGGAAACTTTTGAAAAAACTTCTTCAGTGCCATCACTTAGAAGAACTCAACTGCATCTTCTCATTACTTGAGCATATTACCTTCACTTCCATCCAAATTGCTTAAGAGACTTTGCTTTTTGAATCTAGGTCTGATGCTGTCACTGGAAATTTGCTGTTTGTGATCACCGTGTAACCTCTTAGAATATTTTTAGACTGATAGTTAAGTGGCACGATTATAGTGATGTCTAACACTTGCACTTGAGGGTCCTACATTCAGGAATTTGTGTTAAACTTTTTTGTACTTTTGAAAATCAGTTGTTAAGTGACCGATATAATCATCCCGAACTGGGTGTTACACCCTATCACATGAAAGATTAAGACGATATACAAGCATCATATTTGAGCACATATAAGCATTTACTTCTTAGCCCTTTGCTTATTTGTGATTAAGTACCAGAGGGGTAGATTTCACTCAACTCAGGCACACATCTTTTAGCTTGGGTGTTTTTTTCATATAAAGAATATTGCACTATAATAATGGTATACGGAGGCATTGGTAAACTTGAACATACTATAGCCATGGTTCCAAAACCTGTTTTTATAGAAAAAGTTCCCTGTGGGTAGTCCCCACATCTTCTGAAGTTCTTTCTGCATGGGTATTGTACGACTGGCAATTCCCTAATTCACATTTCTTTGACTCTTTACTACAGGGGACAGCAGTTTGCTCAGCAGATACAACAACAAAATCCTGAACTTATAGAGCAACTACGAAATCACATCCGGAGCAGATCTTTCAGCAGCAGCACTGAAGAACATTCCTGATTTGCAAATGGTTTACAGCTCTGAAGTATTCACTGTAGATAGTGGCCAAACAAAACAAAACAAAACAAAACACCACACCTGATATTTGAAAATAATGGAGAAAAGCCTCTTGTGTATATTCTTAAAGAATAAATCTGTTTAGATAATAGGTTTATCACAAACAGACTTGAACATAACATGACTCCTTTGGAAATGAATAATCAGTTGCCTTGTTAGGTGCCAATACAGTACTTGGACAAGGTGCCATTTCCAAACTTTTATCGTCATAACTGTATATTAGACTTAATAGCAGAGTATATTTATTGAACAGTGGAGCTGTTTATTGGTGAGTCCTTTAGCTCCAAATTCCCTTAAGCAAATTTTTTTGAGAGGAGAGATAACCAAGAAGAAAGGTTTCCCATGCTGGTTTAGAAGAAATATACTTGCCACCGAGCAGCATGTCATGAGAGAAGAAATTTGTTATCTAGGTTTAGCTTTGAAAACTGCTATCAGTAATGAATATTATAACATAGGTACCGATACTGTCTTTAATGCTGCTTGTCTGATGAGTGACAGGGATTCTGAAGAGCTGGTGGAAAGCAGCATTTGGAGCAAGGGATGTTTTGAAAAGAAAAAAATGGATAATGTGTGAATGTATAGAAAGCGAAGGTAGGATGCTCAGGTTTTCTGCATAGTTCTTAACTAATCTTGTCTGTGGTTTGGTATTGATAACATTAGCATGGCCAATTATGCTAAGTACATAATAAAATACTTTAAAAAATCCTTAATGACACTGGTTAGGTCAGTGATATAACTGTTTGACTTAATTATCACAATTTCCCTGTTGGTAATCTTACCTTGGAAACTATAACATATACCTATATTTAAGTAAGCCAATGGCTTGGCCCTAAGTTAAGGATTTTCTAAGTGGCATTTAGTTATGTACCCATAAACATTGATTTAAAAAAAAAAATTCAGTAATTATTTGATGGATAACAAAAAGCATCTATCACCAACATTGCTTGTTTATGTAATGCTCTGCTATAATTTGGCTTGCCATGCCAATCTTATGCTTAACTTTAATTTGATGCAATTTAAATATAGCAGGACGCAAAATATTTTATTATGAAATAAATGCCATATTAGTTAGTGGAGAGAAGTGGCATTAGCTATTAATGGTATGGCTCTAACTACAGTGATGGATGAGACAGTTCTAATTCCAAGTGTAATTTTTTTTTTTGTTTATTAATCATGAAATTGGTGAAGTGGGGCTGACATGTAATGTTTTCACAAGTGATGTGAGGGAAAACTGAAAAAGAAAGTAATATAAAGTTAAATCGGTAATAATGGTGATGATGAGGGATGTACTATAACTATTCTCAAGACTATTTGGTATCATGAAGTTTAAAAACTAACTTTTTCTTTCTTTCTCTTTGTGACATTAGGACAAGGGTTCTATAATTTCACTGTAAGAATCACCTGGGGAATTCATTAAAAGTGCAGATTCAGGATGGCCAGTTAGCTCACTTGGGAAAGTGTGGTCCTGGTAACACCAAAGTCAAGAGTTCAGATCCCTGCACAGGGCCAGCCACCATAAAAACTCCCAAACAAACAAATGCACATTCAGGGCCATGCCTTCAATTTTGATTTAGTAGGTCCTATAATAAAGCCTATGAATTGCCATTTTAAGCAGTATACAAGGTAGTTCTGATGTAGGTCCAAGGATTCTAATTTACAGCAACACTAGGTTATAGGTTTCTCCTCAATTAGACCAGCAAATACCTAAGCATCTGGGCTCAGGCTAAAATAAAGGCCTATATGAACCTAGACCTCTGGTCAGAGAAGAACAGGACTTATATCTTCATCCTCTGAAATTAAATCTGCTATATTCCATCTAAACTAACTTAATTTTTCATGAAGTTAGACAAGTGTTATACAGAATGAAGTACTGCTACCAATCATATAAAATTTATGACTGTGATTTAAAGAAAAAGCAAACAATCCTTAATTAAAAATTAGTTACGCTTATTCAGTGTTAAATAAGTTAAAATTTCTAGCAAAACTATCTTAATATATTGAAAATGCTTTCAGATCAATAAAATTGAAAATCCTCTAGCTGACAGACTAGGAAAATAGAGAGAAAATACAAATTAACAGTATCAGAAATGAAAGAGGGGATACTATACAGAACCTGTAGACATTAAAAGAGTAATTTGAAAACACTACGACCAACTGTAGGTGTATATATTTAACAACTCAGATAAAACAGACAAATTCCTTATAAAATACAAACCACCAAAGCTCACTGAAGAAATAGATAACCAGAATAGACGTGTATTTATCGAGGAAATTGAATTTGTAGCTAAAAACCTTCTAGAAAAGAAAAAAATTACAGGCCCAGATGACTTCAATGGTGAATTCTACTAAACACTTAAGGGAGAAATAATATCAGTCTACACAGTCTCTTCCAGAAAATAGAAGAGGAAAACACTTCCCAACTCATTTTATTTGGCCAGTATTACCCTGATAAAATCACACAGACATCATTAAGAAAAACACTTTAAAGCAATGTCTTCATGTGCTAATATCTGTAATTAGCCATTTTTTTTTTACACGAAATAATGGGAATTGGTCTATTTCTTCCATTTCATTTTTTAGTTTGTTTCACTGCTAATATACCACCAATAACAAATTCAATCTAGAAGACTTCTGTCCACTTACCTGGATTTCCATTCTATTCAAGCTGTTCTTGCTCTTCAGGTACCTTGATCACTTTGGAATCATTACATTGAAAGCTATTTCAAGAAAGTTTTTTGTATGGTCGGATTTTGCTAGCTACTCTTAAAATTATAAGGAATGCCCCATATATTTTCTTGCTTGTCTGGAAAATACAGACACTATCTATCTAGAGAAACAAGAGGTCATTAAATAGTAAATCTTTATATACATTCTACTTAGGAATGCTTGACTTCCATTAACTACATTTCATTGTGTAGCTGTAGTTGGTACAATGCTACGTAAAACTGAACATGTCTTTTTTATGCAGATGACATTTTCATTTACTGTATCAAATTATCTAATTTTTATAATATAGTTTAAACAGATCCTTTCTAAGATGGCATTATCTAACTTTTACTTCAAAGTATGAAGAATATGTGTTTAGGTTATTTCTATAAACAGAAGAGACTTTGTAATTAAATCAAAGTATATATCAAATTCCAAGTGACCATTATACATTACTTATTAAATTATGGCATTATCTAACTTTTACTTCAAAGTATGAAGAATATGTGTTTAGGTTATTTCTATAAAAAGAAGAGACTTTGTAATTAAATCAAAGTATATATCAAATTCCAAGTGACCATTATACATTACTTATTAAATGTGAGGTCTGGCTGGTTAGTTCAGCTCAGTTGGTTAGAGCACAGTGTGATAACACCAAGGTTAAGGTTTCAGATCCCCATACCTGCCAGCCACCAAAAAGAAAAAAAAAAAACCCAGAGTGAAACAGAAAGTTCACTCATGAGAAGATGCTTGAAAAATAAAGTGCCCAGTGCAGTGGCTATAAAGTCTTATTTCATTATTTAATTCAATCTTAATCATTTTGGAAGACAGACAGACTTCAGTTTTACACTGCCTGCACTTTTTTTTGCAGACATTTCATTAGTCATTATTACTCCATTTTAAGGTGCAAACCTTCTGAGTACAGCTTTCATTTTGGACCAAACAATTTGTCATGGCAATAAATAACTGTGCATCTAAGAAAAACCCATTTTTGTAGTCGACTTTATGCACTCTTACATTTAAGTAATTATACATTTAAGTAATTAATACATTCTTGAATTTCAACTTACCAAAATCGGATAGTTTTATTTAAATAGCATCAGCTTTTGTTTTCCTGACAAAATACTGAAATTTTGTTACATTCCTGTTGCAAAGTTATTTACAACTTTAACTTTCTCATTATTTCATTTATGGCATAAGTAAGTGTGATTCCATGGAGAGAGAGAAAATTTTATAATATTAAGATATGATTTAGAGTTCAAAATCAAATATCAGAAGCTGGGAATCCTCTAAATATGCCTTATGAAAATCAGTGGCTTGTTTTTCAGTGGGCAAAAACCAAGGTGTTTTGGCTTAGAATTAGAAAATTATTAGGCTTCTGAGTTAGAAGTTAACTAAGTAATCAGTAACCTAATAAAACCAATTCTGATCTGGCATTCGGTATGTAAAAGTCAGACATGTGTTTATATGTATGCACAGACATGAACCGATACAATAATTTTGAAAACAACTAGAAAAGCAAATATCTAGAAAAGCAAATATCTGTGTTAGCAAATATCAAGTTATAGGACGACTACCCTGAGTTGTTTTAAGCAAACTTTTTCTATTGATTGAGGAGCTAGGACAAAAATTGGAGTGACTGAAATATATCTAAACAAGTATTATGAGTATTCTTAAGTTCTAAGAAACAAGTGTATCTTCTACATTGAGGTGAGCAAACTATGGCCCACAGGCCATATCTGGCCAGTTGCCTGTTTTTGTAGACACCACTGCACTTTTTTTGCCTATTAGCTGCTCTCACATTACAATGGCAAAGTTCAGTATTTTTGACAGAAACCATATGACCTGCAAAGCCTAGAATATTTAGTATCTTGCCCTTCATATAAAAAGTATGCTACCCCCTGTTCTAGATACTTGCTAGGGACAAATGGCCTCAAATATAGAACTTTTGGAGAACAAAGTCCAATGGTCATCTAAAGTGAAATAATATGTGTAGAAAATATACAAATGTTCATTTAGAATATAAGTCACAAGATAAAATCAGTAGTTCTTTTCAAAACAAATATTTAATATTTTAACTATTTTATAGGAAAGAAAAATTATATGTATCTTTGCTGTTGACTTGATCATTTTACAAAGGTAACAGAAGTACAGAAAGCAGTTTTATGAAAGTAAAGGAAAAGCATAACACTGGAAATTTTCTTCAGCTTTCCACTTTAATGGCCGAAGATACCACACAGACTTGTGCGATGTCATCATATTCATATGTTCTCTTTAAGAATGTGTCTGTTAGTCTTAAGCCGGAGACGCTCTATTGAGAGAAAAATATGAACCTGAGTTTTTATTCATTGGTCATTACCAGAGAAAATATGGATACAATAAACGACTATAAGTTAACAGCTCCCAAATACTAAAATGACTGAAAATAGAGCATACTTGCAGTCCTTGTACTGAAGACAGTAGAGTAAGGGCAAGGCAGAGAGAAGAACTTGGATGCAGCTTTCCAAGCTGTCTGCCTGAAATACCACACCAGTGGATAGAATTGGTATTGCACATTTCCAAAACCAGATCCATAGTCCTTTCACTGCTGGAGGAATCAGAAAAACAGGAATAAATCTTGCTCATTTCACAAATAATTGCCATATTTCTTCCACTATGGTAGTAAATTTGTTTTCTGAGTGTCCAGGAGAATAAAAACCAGAAGGAGAATTGAAAAGCTATTATATCATTTCTATTTCATTTAAGATAGAATCAGGAAAATGAAAGGAGATGACAAAATCCTCTAGGGCTTAAAATGGCTTCAACTAACCCATCTGCCTGGATGTTGGCCTTCTGGTTCTATTATTGAACACTGGTTCACTGGTGCTAATCTGATAACAGCTTTGCCACTTTTATTTCCAGACATTTGTGTCTAATCTAATTGCTATGTATTCTTAATATTTCTGTTAGGTACTCTATAGGAAAGAAAAAGATAGACTAGTGCTTTTGATATTTAATCTATGTTCCTTTACCATCAGATTACTTAGAAAATGAGTGACAAGATGCATAAGAGGTAAATTCTGTTCAGGTTTGTTCAGTGTATTACTTACTATAAAAAGACTGCTTCTGTTTATAACAGATTATCACCAGTCTAGTTTAAACTTACGTTAAAAAAATTTTTTTAATGGGCTGCTTGGTTGGCTCAGTTGTTAGAGCATGGTGTGGATAAAACCAAGGTCAAGGGGTTGGATCCTCCGAAAAAGACTGCTTCTGTTTATAACAGATTATCACCAGTCTAGTTTAAACTTACGTTAAAAAATTTTTTTTAATGGGCTGCTTGGTTGGCTCAGTTGTTAGAGCATGGTGTGGATAAAACCAAGGTCAAGGGGTTGGATCCTCCACACCCAACAGCTGCCAAAAAACACAAACAAAAACCAAAAACAAACAAAATCCAAAAAACTTTTAAGGAAGTGTGCACATTTTTTTTTTTAAATAACCAAAAGAACGCTTTAGCTTTTTTCCTCATAGTTGGCTCCAGATTTTGGAATATTTATTTCAATTTTAATTTATTGATTTTTAAGACATAGTGAATTTATGATATTAGTTTTTATACATCTCTAATTTGAAATGTCCACTATGTGCCAGAGACCAGGTTAGATACACTACATGAATTATCTCATTAGATTCCAAAATCCAGTAAGATTTTGTATACCTTGTGCATATGTGTCTGTGTGTGTCGGGAGCTGGAGGGTGGGCAGGGATCACATTTTTATAGATGAGGAAAGTAAAGATCTAAGAAATAAATGCTTTTCAGAAAACTTATTTGAATCACCAAAAGTTAAAGTGAACACCAAAAGAAATTAATTTTTTTAAAAAAGTTCCTTGTCAGTTGGTCAATAAACTGATAAGCTGTTCCTGAAAAACAAAAAAAAGTCCCCTACACACCCTATATGCACAAGGTCTTTTGCTGTGTGTGTGTTGTTTACTCAGCTCTTATGAGGTGGCAGACACTGCAGTTACAAAGCTGGATAAGACATGTCCCTTCTCTTGAATAATGCACAATCCAGTGAGGAAGGGACTAATAGTTGGAATGGGTATGGAATTAAAAGGATTATACATTCACACTACGAGGGATGGAATTTATCACTATAATATTATCAGAATAATCAATTAATAATACATACCAAGTAGTAATACAAGTAATAGCAAAAGTGATGGGACTGGGATTTAATTTTAGGTTTTTCTGACTTCAAAGCTCTTTGCTTCCCAATAGCTAAATTATGCTCTCTCTTGACTATCAAAACCCTATTTTCCAATATGATTATCCCTTATATTAAATTAATATCCAATTTTTAGTTTCTTAGTACTAAAGATACAGTTCAAGTACAAGTATGCCTCAGAAAAATCTACTTACTATTTTAAATCTATAATGTACTTTTCCATGAGAACCTATTAGTTTATGATTAGTCATATGAAGTGTGAAGGAAGTGTAAACAATGAAAAGAACATCGACTTTGAAGTCAAATGTTTCAAATTCTGGCTCCATTTTTTCTAGTTGAGCTTGTACAGTCACTTAACCTCCTTCAGTTAGCTTTCTCTTGCATAGAATGTGAATAATTAATACCTACCCCAAAGGGTATGATGCTTGAATGAAATACAGAAAGTGCCTAATACAGCAGGACCTCAAAAATATGTAATATACTGCTGCAAAATGAAGAATTTTACTGTATCAACATCAGAGATGTCAAGAGGAAATGAAAGGAGAAAGTATTTTTAAAAGATTTAAAAATTCTCTTTTAAGTAGGTGAGAGGGAAAGAACATCCATCTACAAACACTGGCATTACCTGCAGTTTGTTATTTTACAGGTAATATGAAAGGGTTCTTCTAGGTTTACGGTATCTGGGATTGCCTCCAAAGACAACCTAACATCTCCGTAACCTGGAGCCTAAGAGAACAAGCAACACAGTTAATATATATTATAAAGCTTTTCAATTTTAATGAAGGTGCCACACTAGTACATTCACTCAACAGTTGTTGGGTCTCCAAACTGATGTTCTAAGAAAATCCTTTTGATTCATTCCATTGTTCCCTCATTCTAACCTTTTTTGTTGCTACTTCCTGTGGAACAGCTCCACAGACCTTGACTGTTATTGTAATAACTACTTCTTCAGTAGAGTTAAGATGAATCTCATAGGTAAGTAATCAATAAGAAATTTCAGGGGTTCTGATGTTGAATGATGTTTTCTAGAGATACTATAGCTTCTACATATATAACTCTAAACAGGCAAGGTTACTGCCTAAGGAGACAGAGGGAGATCACTTTGAAATGGGCCAGGAAGAAAATAATGTCTTTTCATAAGACACATGGGTAAGGACATAAAGGTTTGGAACGTGCCATGGCAAAATGATAACTAATTGCTATATTTTAAAGTAGTCCCAGTGATCATCATCTTTTTTTTTTTTTTTTAATTATTGCCTCAAACAGTGGGAAAAAAAAAAAAAAAGTACACTTAGAATATGTCAGAACAGGGCCGAGCCCGTGGCGCACTCGGGAGAGTGCAGCGTTCCCGCCGCGGGTTCGGATCCTATATAGGGATGGCCGGTGCACTCACTGCGCTCACTGGCTGAGTGCGGTGCGGCCAGTCTCAAAAAGGACAAAAAAAAAAAAAATGTCAGAACAGGTAATATTCAGCATACAGGGAGGATTCTGTAGCATATTTTCATAATTACAAGAAAAAGAAAACTGGTGGCAATCTTTACTCTCAGAGAAGAAATTAACAAATATCCAGCCAGTTCTCACAAGATAACTTTAATGGGACTCACCTCCTGAGATTCAGATGTCTCAGATTTTTAACATCTTAAAGTATGAACTGAGTAGGTGGAAGTAGAAAGTACAAGAGTTTCAGGACATTGCAAAAAAACCCCTTAATGTATTGAAGTCAGATGAAATGTGTGTATGAATTACCACAGGAGGGAACAAATGATAAGCAGTTATTTTAATTTCTGTTTGGTAAAGTAAAAAAAAAAAATGAAGATGCACTAACATATGGACATTTTTCATTCATCTCAATATGTTTTCTGCCTACAGGCCAATGAAACTGTAAGTCTTTTCTTCTCTATTAATATTAATGTCTTTTATAAAAGTGTTCCAATTTTTAGTGATAGACCTAGGAAAACTTAAGCTATTCTAACTGCTTGCCTCCACACATCAAAACCCCAAAAGAAGTTTTTCCCAGACTTACCATTCTTTGAAGTTGGCTGGTCTGTAACCTTCCCCTTTCACCTAGATTTGTTTTCCATACTATATCCAATTTTCCAATTACTGTTACTCCCTTAATTATGCCTGCTTTTTCTGCAAATTCCTTCTTGGGCTTTAGGCAGTACAAGTATTGACGTGTATCCATTGGCTGCAAATATGCTCTTGACCCAAACGTAGATACACTGAGAGGGATGAAGACAAACAGATATGCTAAAATTCTCTAGCATCTTTTAAAAGAAAAACTGTGGATGTGACTGTTCCTTTTGACAGGAACTGGAAGATTTACCCTCCAAAGATCTAGAATAGAACAGGTCTGTGGTTTCAACACAAATGAAAAGGATTTGTACTGAAAGGATTTCCTTTTCTTTAATTTTTTCCAATTGACATGGAAAATCATGAGGTTCATTATAATAGAATGCACTATATTACCTAAAATACTGGACATGTACCAATTAACTGAAAAGTGCAATAG
Organism: Galeopterus variegatus; assembly: GCF_000696425.1. Lineage (NCBI taxonomy): Eukaryota > Metazoa > Chordata > Mammalia > Dermoptera > Cynocephalidae > Galeopterus > Galeopterus variegatus. Next base: position 533,771 of record NW_007726454.1, on the reverse strand, counting down.
AAATCAGAACCTTAAGTATACTGTCCCTTTTCTCTAAAATTATGAAAGAAAATAGTTTAGAATTAGAAGGGATGCATTATTCGAAACTAAGTAATCTTTTTTTTTTTCCTTTTTGTCTTTTTTACTGACCAGTAACGGGATCGCAACCCTCGGTGTTGCGCCCGCACCGCGCTCAGTCAGTGAGTGGGAACCAGTCTCCACATGGGATCCAAACCCTTCGCGGGAGCACCGCCACGCTCCCAAGCGGTGCACTCTCCAGTGCGCCACTGGGCCGGCCCCGAGTAATCATTTTTTTTTTTTTAAAAGATGACCAGTAAGGGGATCTCAACCCTTGGCTTGGTGTTGTCAGCACCACGCTCAGCCAGTGAGCAAACCGGCCATCCCTATATAGGATCCGAACCCGTGGCCTTGGTGTTATCAGCACCGCACTCTACCGAGTGAGCCACGGGCCGGCCCTCTGAGTAATCATTTTTAACTGAAGTAAATGGTCTAGAAAAGAATGGAAAATTATTGTTTTCCTCAGTGGGAGTAAAGGAGGCTATAAACTTTTCTGTATGTAACCACCATGATAATATAAAAATAAACTTCTTATTCTTGACTAAGAAAATCAGGTACTTTCCCTAGCTTTTACCTTCTTATCTATATGAATGTCAACACTATGTTTGTTTATTCCTCCTCTTAAATTAGCTATAGAAAGACATATTTCCTGTTCACAAAAAATTAAATAATCTATTCCTATGTCCACTTCTTCTGATGTTGAGAGAATATTTCTTTTCCAAACTCATGCTCATCCTTGCACTTTCTAACTTCCCCACTATTCTCTCCCATCACTCAGTTTGATCATTTGCAGGATAACAATGATAGGTTTTATATCTATCTCACTGAATTATTATGAGAGTCAAAAGAACAAATGCTTTGAATAGTAAAACATAAAATGCAAAGGGCTAAGCCCTTTATTTTCACATTGGTGGGAAAGAAGAAAGGGTGAAGTACAAGAGATTTTTAGGAAAGTAAACTATTTGTATATTATGGCAATGATAGATATATTTCATTATATATTTGTCTAAACCCATAGAATTTAGAACACAAATTGTGAAGCCTAATGTAAACTATGGACTTTAGTTAATAATAAGTATAGATACTGGTTCATTAGTTGTAACAAATACATTAACACAAGATAGAAATAGGAGAAACTATGAGGGGGGTAGGAGCGTATGTGGGAATTCTGTACTTTCCAATCAATTTTCCCGTCAACCTAAACTTCTCTAAAAAAAAGCCTATTTAAAATATATATAAACCACTTAGGAGTAATGGATGTTAAAAAAAACCATGTATCTTTCAAAACAAAACAAACACTTCATAATTAATATTTACCATTCTCCAGCTTTGCCGACAGAATTTAATTCTGTTACATTGTACATTATAGATGGCTCCAATGAAACTTTCTCCATAAACATGGGTGAGGTTGTAATATTCTGAATTTGGGCTTCGAGAAATACTTCATCAGTCTGAGGATATGAAAAAAATATCCACCAAAGTGTGATGGTATTTAAAATATTTACCTCAATAAAAAAACTTATCTACATGAAGAAAAAATATTAACTGCAAATGTGATTAGTTCATGCCTGCAAATCAAAGTTATCGTAATTAATGCAAGAAAAGAAATCTTCACCCTAACATAATTAACAGGGGCAAAGTCAAGTGTTAGTCAACCAATACTTTGTCAAACAATGGATGGGGGATAACTATAACATATTTTGAATTAACATCCAAAATATTTACGTAACTGGAATTTCATTCACAGATATACTAAATCTTTTAGGAAGGCATTAGAATGTTAAAATGTCCTTAAGTATGAATATACCTATGCACCTATGATTTCAGTGTTATGTGGAGATAAATTAGATCTTCATTATAGTATTCCAGCATAATACAACTGAGTTGTCATCACATTACTTTGAGATAGTCTAGTGACCAAGTAGTGTATGAATAATCTATTTTATAATCTTACAGGATTTTGTGAGTGGTCACTAGTGATTTCTTGGTTCATTTTAAATGTATATTTAGGGCTAAAAAAAGAATATGTGAATTATACCTGACAATCTTAGAGCTTTTAAAATCAAGCAAAAAAGTATTTTGTAGCCTTAGTGACAGATTTGAAAACTGATGCTATTCAGCAATATTTCAGTCACTCAGTAATCTGAATGCTTAATTTTATATAAATTTTTAATTCCCTGATTATGCTAAACATTATTTTTATGCTATTTGGTTATTATTTTTATGCTATTTGGTTTTTATTTTTTATGCTATTTGGTTGTTATTTTTCTTTGTGTAATTGAAAGATAACAGACTAACTTGATTTAACTTTGAAACATACCTACACAAAAAATAATATACTAAGGATATTCAATAATTATTTTTTCAAAAGTTTCATAGTAATATATATACAGAAATAACATAAATATACATAAAATAAATGGTGACAAAAAAATTGGCACTTATGAGCTTCTTTAACACTAAAGATTGGAAAATGGAAATCATTTACAAAAATATGAGGAAGTTATAATCTAATATATTATTATCTCATAAAACAGATTCTTTAGTCTTTGGGACATGTGCTCAAATGAAAATAGAAATACAGATTTATCAGTTCAAGAAAATGTACGATTTAAGAGCATTATTCCGTTACTTTTTCTCAAAAAAGTAAATATATCCCATCAATCCATTGCTTAAAAAAAATAACCATAGATCCACATTTCAATTTAAAAAATGCAATTTTATGCATAAATTTAGGAAGAGTTTAAATAAATGAAAGAAAAAGAAGCAGCATAATGGAAAATCAAGTTAGTTTGAATAGTTAGTAAAGTAATTTGACATTTGAAAAATTAAGAATTCAGTACTAAGGCAGTTAATGCTGTTATTACATATGTAATGTGATATAAGCAAATACAGTTGTAAACAGAGATTTGAAATATGATTTTTGCCAACTTGGGAAAATTTGCTTTTCTTCTGTTTACTTTTGTCCAAAGGCCATTGTTAACCTGACTCAGACTTAAAACTAACACTACCGTGCATTTGAAAATGAATTTCAACTAGTCTATTAAAAGAATTGAAGGATAGTAGGGTATTTTACAATAAGATATTGAAAATCCCAAGGCTATTTTAAACAAGGTTAACATGCCCCTTTTAAAAAACACCTAAAAAACCCCCCACTAAATATGAGAATATAATTGTTTCAGTATGAAATTTGACTTTTGATCTAATTTTTTCTCATAGAATAGGACAATTGATATAACATAAAAAGTACATACAAATTATATATGTCTTTCTGAAGTCACATAGATGGTATTCACAACTAACTGTTTTTCCACTATGTTTTGTAAAGATATTAATTAGGCAGAGTCAAAAAGTGGTAAGAAAAGCATATAAATTTATAATAAAAAATCAAATTACCACAGAACTGAGGTCACTCTAATGGAAAAATAAAAAAGAGAAATTAGAAAAATCAGAGTTAAATGTTAAAGAAAAAGAAACTTTAAAATAAAGTGCATTTCTGCATTTTTTAAATCCACTAAACAAGACAGCATTAGTAATCAAGGAAGTAAACAGAAAGCAACATAAAGAATTATGACAAACCATTTTTCTAAAAAGGTGAAACTGCTAAGGTTAAATAACAATGGAATAGAGAACACTATGGCTGAATACTTACATAGTAGCAAGTAGTTAAGGCCACATTTTGAGGCAGAGAGGTATATGCCATGCCTTTCTAGTTCTGTAAGTTCTTTTACCTACATTGTAATTCTTCATAGATTACTTAAGATGGACATACACTATCCTCTACATTCAGAATATACACTGTATAGCTTCTTATAAATTTATCTAATAATGCAATCCTTTTTTAAATGAGCATCTTGGGTGATTAGAGTTCCACGGATCACACTGCAAGGAATGCTGGGTTAGGCCACTTCAGACAATTGGGAATTTATTCTCTTCTTGTTAATAGATTTCATAGTTTCTTCTTTTTCATATATGAGAGGTCTTTGAAAAGTTCTTGGAAAGATTAGTATTATTTTTAATTCATTTTCTACTAACATTTTGAAGTACCTTCGTATATTTCTTAAGCTACTTATTTATCAAGGGCAATCTCAAGTGTCACCTCCTTCATCATATGCATAGCTGGAAATAATTTTCATCTTTCTATGCTCCCAGAATATAAGTACACTCCATGATTTGGGGGGTGTGGGGAGGAGGGACTTATATTGTACTTATGTCATGTCAGTCTCCTCCACTAGATTTAAGTTCCTGGAGTACTGAGATGATGTTTGGTTTATATTTTTTCCTCTTCAGTACCTGGCTTGTGACTCAGTACTGAGCAGGTGACCATATGTTTGAATCATAGCTTCTAATCTCATCAATCTTCTTGCAAGGCATTCTTATCTTAGAAGACTACCACAAAGTTTTTCATGCAACTTGTTTTCCTTTAGGTGACTAGAAACAGCACCGAAAACATACTTGAGACAGATATGGGGCTAATAACAGTCATTGTACAAGGACTGTAGCAGAGTGATAAGCATCACCTAGTGATACTGGTGTGGTTTACTAACTCCTACAATATACCTGGAATTCCTAGTTGGGGTCAACAGAATCTGCCTCATGTTACTGCTGAAAAGTATTTGTTTGCGTAACAGGTAATACTGAATTAAGAGAGACGCTAAATGATATTTTTCACTCTTGGTTTTTAAAGAGATTTCTATTTTCAAAAGTTCAGAATTTTACTAAAATTTTTCAAATTGATGCTTGTTCACAAAGTTTAAAGATTATGTCTACATATCATGTTAACTGAAAAAGGCAGCAAACAAAATTGTCACTATGATTATAAAAAAAGAATATTACATAGAAATGAATAAAGATAGCAAGAGAATATGGATAATGAAAAATCAATTGTGTGGTGAAATTGTGGATTTTTTTTTATGTCACTTCTATAATATTTATGGAATAACTAGCAATTTAAAAAAACTATTTGTGAATCACTCTGAATATCAGTGTTATAAAACTACTTGACAAGTAGTTTTTTACTTGACAAGTAGTAAATTAATGTACTACTACATTTTTAACAAGGAAAACCTAAAATAGCTTAATATGTGCCTCCTATGAGCTAATTATAGAAAAAAAAACTACAGTCCTTTTTTTTTTTTTACTTTACCTATATTTATTTATTTGTTTTTATTGTAACAAAGTTGACTGTATATATCTGTGGGGTACATATCTATTCTAACAGAATAGTTAACATTCTCCTCTCATACTATGAATGAAAACTGTTTCAGCAAAATGATAAATTAGATCTAAAATTCACCAAACTGAATAACGTAATTAATCAACAGTATGCTATTAATAACAATAAACGTAGAACAAATAGGTAGTATCCTAACATGCCTGTCTCCAAAAAAGAAACGTCAGCACTTTACACATCTAGTAATCTTGACGAGACTGTACCCTCCCATCAAATATGTATATGTTCTTCACTATGTCCTTAATATTCCAAGTACATTTATAATCCTGCTAGGAATGCCTTCACTGCTTGGATGCTTATCTGTTCCTTCCAGACTACACTCCAGTTTCTCTTTTCTCCCATAAAGCTTCTTTAGACTATTCCAAGATCTCATTCCCAGAGCTCCTGTAGCACATCTTTTTTTATCATTCTTGTTTTAGATTCACCATATACTATTCTAGGTAGTTTTGTTATTATATAATATTTTTGTTTCTTTTCTCCTAGTAGGTCTTTGCTGCAGGTCACGTTCCTTAACTTTGACCTCTTAATAATCCTAGTTGTAATACAATATACTGAGTAAAAATTCAGATTGCGATGGTACAAATATATATCAAATTTGAAATGTGAAAGCAAATTTCCTATTTTTTTCTTATCTTTCTTTGCATTCTCAGCCCATGCTGCTTTATTACTAAAAATATATATATATATACACCCAGGTGCAGAGTTTCCAACTGTTCCTTTTTACATTAAAGAATTTCTTCTTCAAAAACCCCAAAGATGCACAGGTTAAAATAAATGCAAATTTCTGATCATCTGGTTTTAGAGTAATAGAGATATAACTTCTACTTCAAAATACTGTATTTGGATATCTTTGTGGTATGAAACATGATTTTTCAGGGTAAGGAGACCATCAAGAGATCTAATTTTTCTGCAGCTCTACAAGCCAAGATAAAATAGAATTTTGGAAAAGAAATCCAAGCAATAAATCCTTTCTCCTATGGCAAATTCTATTATATCACTTTTGTTAGGATAGAAGGTAGATTATTTTCTATTCTAAAAGTTAGTTCTTTCTCTATTTTTGTCACACTTGTTTCTCCCAAGGAGCTTGTCAAGCCATTCACCAAAATCAGCAACCTAACTCTGTCTGGAACACTGACTTCCCAGGAAAGAATTTAATGTGCTGAGCTTTAATTGCCAATATTTTTCCATATGAATATTAAATGTATTTTGTAGGGTTAGATCTACTACTTCATTTTGTAATATCCAGAACCACACTAAATATTCAACAGAGTAGAGTGCTAATGTTTTTAAACAGTTACGACAACCATTAAATGGAACTATAGGGCAATCCTTTAATGAAAGGGGGAAAAGCCTCGCACAATTAACGGTGAAAATAAAAATCAAGACATACTGATTGCATTTAAGTTGAAAACAGAAGACTAAGACAGACCTACAATGAAATTATTGACTTTTAATTGAACTTTATGCTTATTTTCCACAAATAATTTGCAGTCATATAGGCAATTTACTTAAATATAAGAAATGTAATATCAGATTTTTAGTCAAAAAGACCTTAATGTTTAATGTGAAATCCCACTAAGTGCCCAATACTTACCTCTGCATTGTAAAATTTGGTTTTCACATCCAATGGTTTGAGAACCTGGTTAAACAAAGCATATCAATCAGTAGATTCTTATCATCTGACCATTTATTTTTGTTTATTTGCTTTAAATCATAGGGCTTAAATTTGTCAAAGCCAGTTTCCAATTTTAATTGTTAAAAGACTTTTCTAATATGTATGCAATACTCTTGCAAACAAAAACTTCAAACGCGTTTTTTAAAAGGCTATCATCATTTCTTGACTGAGTGATAGTTAAATGAGTGTTTACCTCATAACATTGTATTAAGCTGAACACATATTTTATGTATTTTTCTATATGTATATTTTACAAGAACTTCACAAAAAAGCAACTGAATCTTTTATTTTCTTTCTTTCTTTTTTTTTTCCTTTTTGTCTTTTTTTGTGACCGGTAACGGGATCGCAACCCTTGGTGTCACGCCCGTACCGCGACCGGCAACGGGACTGCAACCCTTGGTGTCACGCCCGCACTGCGCTCAACCAGTGAGCAGACTGGTCTCTATATGGGATCCGAACCCTTGGCGGGAGCGCCGCCACGCTCCCAAGCGCCGCACTCTACCGAGTGCGCCACCGGGCTGGCCCTTATTTTCTTTTAAAAGGCATGCAAATGAGTGATGCAGCAAAAGAGCAAAATGTTTTTCCACCTACAGAAGAATAAAAAATATACAAAGCATCATATCTAGGTTTATTTTTAAATAGATATATGTGGTATCCTCATCTCCCCCTCACCACAATAACATATGTTAAACCAATGGTTTTTAACTATTTTTGGTGAACTTTGAAGATTGTATGTTAATACAAAGTTCTACCTAAAATTCCATTGATTCATAGAGTCCTCAAAGGAAGTTTTGTCCACTCATCCCAAGTCAATAATCTCTCATTAAAATATTTCTTTAGAAATTTGATACTATTTACACTTATTTTATCTGGATTGTAGACTCATTTTATCCTTCTTCTAGATTCTGGTGTATTTTGTCAAGTCATGAAAACAAGCTTTTTGGGGGGGGGGGATAAAAATCTTCAAGTTTTATTACAAAAACATTACATTGGCAATGATGATTTCTCCACTTTTAGTCAACTTACTTTAGTCTGATGTTAGACTGCTAGCAAATGACAAATCCAAAATACTGAGCATAATTTATTTGCTTTATGTGAAGCTTGTTTTTCCTGCTAATAAACAGGAATAACTATGCATTTCCAGGGGGGATAAAAGGCATCTACAAACTATTTACCATTTGCGGTGGGTTGAATTGTATCCCCTGAATTTTCATGTATTTGAAACTTAATCCCCACTGTGACAGTGTTAAAAGAGTGTGGGAAATCCTATTACAGTAATTGAAAGGTGGGGCTTTGAAGAAGTGATTAGATTGTAAGAACCATGCCCTAGTAAATGGGTTAATCCATTGATGATGTAAAGGTGGTCACAGGCATGGTTATGATGGCTTTAAAAGGAAAGCGCATGAGAAGCTCTCTCTCTGCTCAAGCCATCTGTCACATGACACCCTGCATGGCTGAATAGAGCCACCACCAAAGAAGGCCCTCATCAGATGTGTTCTCTGGACTTCCCAGCCTCTGAAACTGTAAGCAATAAATATTGTTTTTGTACAATTTACCCAGTTTCAGGTATTATTGTTATAAGCAACAGAAACGGACTAATAATATACCATTGTCATATTCAATACCTGAAATTTGAAGAATTTTCTAAAATACATTTTTTCTCCACCCTGAGTTGTATAACTCACAGCACACACCAAGCTGAAACAGAAAGATGTCTTAATGATTCAGAATCATTTTCAATTTTATTTCTTAATAGTAAATCTAACATACCTCAACTCTACTTACAAATTTGGAAGACACTTATATCAGTGATGTGAATGGGTAGCCAAATGAGATTAGAGCAGAAAAAAAAAGTTCCAGCAAATATGGATATAACTACATGAATAAGAAAGCTCTAATTAGTAAAATGAGATACAGCATTTTTTTTTTCCTTTTTGTCTTTTTTTCGTGACCGGCAACGGATCGCAAGCCTCAGTGTCGCACCCGTACCAGACCGGGACCGGCAACCGGATCCCAACCCTCGGCGTTGCGCCCGCACCTTGCTCAGCCAGTGAGCGGCCGGTCTGTATGTGGGATCCGAACCCTCGGCAGGAGTGCCGCCGCGCTCCCAAGCGGCGCACTGTAGCAGTGCGCCACCGGGCCGGCCCCTAGATACAGCATTTTTGGAGTAAGTAGTCAAAACTTTTCCTTTGAAAGGTGAAATATATTAAAAAATAATTTCAGAGTAACCAAATAGTTGAATGTAAAAAAAAAAATCTTTACGTAAACTAGAAAAAAATTATCAATTAAAAAAAAAATTCCAAAAAGATTATTACGTAAAAAATTTTTTAAATTAAATAGATCAAAAACACTGAAACAATTAAAAAGCAGATAACAAAACAGGATAAAATACGTCTAACGATATGATAAGAAAATGATAGATTTTTAATATACAAAAGGTTCAAGTCAATAAAACATCAATATTTCACTCAAAATATGAGGAAAGGAATACATAGATAAATCTATAACTATAACTAACAAAAATGTGAAAATGTTTAGCTTCATAAGTAGTAAAAGAAACAAACTTAAAAACTGAGATTTTTCCATCTATGAAGATTTTTTTTTTTCCCTTTTTGTCTTTTTTCTTGACTGGCAACGGATCGCAACCCTCAGTGTCACGCCCGTACCGGACCGGGACTGGCTACGGGATCGCAACCCTCGGTGTTGCTCCCGCACCTCGCTCAGCCAGTGAGCGGCCGGTCTGTATGTGGGATCCGAACCCTCGGCGGGAGTGCCTCTGCGCTTCCCAAGCGGCGCACTATAGCAGTGCGCCACTGGGCCGGCCCGTCTTCTATGAAGATTTTGAAAAAATTCTTTATAAGTGAAATCAGAGTTGCTGAGGGCAACTGCTAGTGGTTGTAAGGAATTGAGAAAACAATCTTTTAGTAAAACAGCCTTAAAAATACTTATATGTTCTCATAGTAAACCCACTTCAAGTAATTTATCATAAGGAAATATTAAGATGTTCATCATTGTTATTTATAACAGCAAAAAACTGGAAATAATCTAAATGTCTAATGTATAGGGTAAACAAAGTACACTGTCCAAATGTGTAAGATGTAGTCATTTTAAAAATCATGTTTTCAAAGAATACTGACCTGATGTGGGAAAATATTCACCGTGAATTAAAAAGGATTAAACCATGAATAATATGATCAAAATTATGTGTAAATTATTTATACACATTTGTTATACATATGTGCATAAAAAGACTGGAAAGAAATATATCAATATTTTAATAGTGGTTATATTAGGTGGTAACATTATTAAGTAATTTAATTTCTCTTTTATACTTGTGCCAAGTACCAAGCGAGGGCCTATGGAGAGTTGATTGAAATACAATACCTGCCTCAAAGTGCTCACAGTAGGAAGTAGTGTAGCAAGGTACAGGTTTTGAAACTAGATTTTGATTTGAGGTCCATGTCTTTAAAATTAGCTATTTAATACTACAAGAGTTTCATGGGGATTTTACACACTTATTATCACTTCAATAAATTCAATTTCAACAGATATTGGCCAATGTTCTCTGCTGGATCCTCAGGATATAGCAGACTTCAGGAACCTCATACTTTAATGAGGAAGGCAAGCACTCAATAAGTAACTGTAAGTACAAAAGACATTAAAAAATGATAAGTTGTGGGTGCTATAAAATATACAAAAAGGGGGATTAAATCTAGTCTAGGAGGTTAGGAAAGCCTCTTTGAAGAAGTCATGTTGAATCTGAAATACAAAAAAGAAGCAGAAGTAAACTAAACAAAATGCCATAGGCATTCCTGTGTAAGGAAAGAACACATTTCAACCCATGGAGTTTGGCAGTAAAAGAAGTCCTGTGTGACTGCAGTGTGTATGTGTGTCGGGGGGGAAGAGTAACAAAAGGTGAGAACTAGAATGATTGCTAAGGATCAGGAAGGGGAGAACTTTGTAAAACATATAAAAAGCCAGAATTTTCTAAGGGTAATGGGAGGTCACTGAATAGTTAACTGACTTATAGAAGATAACATAATTAGTAAGTGATAAAACTGAAATTTGAACTCTAAAATTTGACTCCAAAGCTCATACCAATCACGGGATATATATTAAAAAGTGCCTACAACAGACTTTGTCACCAAAATTAGCTGATTAAATAAAAGCTGATATTATACACTTTAATAGGCACAGACAAAGAGAAGCAAAGTGGTGATGGAAGTACAGGGGAAGAAGAGGAGATAAATGAGAGCTATTAAGAAGAACTAATACGATTTTGTGAATTGATTTGATGTGGGGGTGCTAAGGGAGATGAAGAGGGCTAAAATTACTTCACATGGTTGAAATTTTCATATTTGCCTCTCAGACTGAAAGAAAAACAGAGCATCCATATTCCAATACATACACAGCTCAGGAATACAGAATTTGAATTTTTTTTCACAACTTATCTTATTTTGGTTCTGTATTTCTGAGTTCTCAGGGTAGAGTGTATATATCCAGTTAAATACAGAACTTAAAAATTCTGAATTTAAAAGTAATGCAATGAATCTCAGTTGCTAGCATTTTAAATGTGCATTTATACAGATAATAATAAATACACATTTAGACTGAGTGCTACCTAGGTTTTAAACTTTTGCATGACTTTTCTTCTTTTTTAGATAAGATTTTAGATGCAAAAATGAAATGAGATAAATGATGGTAAATTAGACTTTTTTTTCTTACAAAACAAACATTTTGTTTAAAGTTTGTTTCTGGTAAGCATGTAAACATGGAACATAAATTTCTTAAGTTCTTAGGCTTAATGATGATAAATAGAAAGCAAAAATTTCAAGTAAAAGAATATGTAAATAAAAGCCTTTGAAAACTAGTAAAATTAATCCTTACATGTGTGTTCCAATTTCCTTTACTTCATGGTGTATGACATCATCAATACAACAATCGGGCTTGAGTTCAGCCACTGCTGCATTGGAGGCTGAGAGATTTAAACGCTGAGAACTTGTCTGGAGATCAGCCTTAGAAGAAAGAGGTAAAAAAAAAAAAAAAAATCCAAATGAGATTGGTTACCTACAGGGTGTGGATGGGTATGCGTGGAAAAAATAGGGAAATAAGAATAAGGAAGTAGGAATGAAGGGGGAGCAATATCTCTGTGTAAACCTTTCTGTATAGCTCTGATGCTTAGAACTAAGGCAATGGTACAACACACACACACACACACACACACACACACACCTAAAATAAATAAAATCAATCAGAAAGTAGAGAGAATCCAAAGTAGAATACAATAGAATACAAACAGTAATAAATAATACTAACTGTATCACAAATGAAGAATACAGCCATACTATGTGGGAAGGAAGGGAAAAAAAGAACTAACTTAAGTAAGTTTGGAAAACCTAAGTAAGCCTTGACTGTAGTCTAAGGCTAAAGACAAAAAGAATGGTACACAAATACTGTACTCTAGTACATTTGATTTTTCTCAGAGGAATGAGGTAGCAATTCTGAAACTATGTATTTTATGTGTATACTAGGACTAAACAAAATACTGTATCATGTATAATAAAAGACAGGTTTCTTACCTTTGGAGAAAAAAGGTATAAATAAGGAAAGGGGGATGGCTACAATGAAACCTTTGGTGCTGGACTGGAATTTGAGACATCAGGATGAACATATGGTTTTT
>NW_007726454.1:520002-520966 GCF_000696425.1 Galeopterus variegatus | reverse complement strand
TTTGGAAAACCTAAGTAAGCCTTGACTGTAGTCTAAGGCTAAAGACAAAAAGAATGGTACACAAATACTGTACTCTAGTACATTTGATTTTTCTCAGAGGAATGAGGTAGCAATTCTGAAACTATGTATTTTATGTGTATACTAGGACTAAACAAAATACTGTATCATGTATAATAAAAGACAGGTTTCTTACCTTTGGAGAAAAAAGGTATAAATAAGGAAAGGGGGATGGCTACAATGAAACCTTTGGTGCTGGACTGGAATTTGAGACATCAGGATGAACATATGGTTTTTAAATATATATTTACAGATGGACTTTACCAAAACAAATATAAATAGATCTGTTAGTATATGCAAGTGTTAGTATTTAACATTAAAAAATAAATAATCATTTAAAACAATAATATTAGATATCAGAGAATTAATTTACAGGAGAACTAGAGAATGACCCTAAAGTCACCAACTAAGAAAGTACTACCTTCTCTAAAGTAGCACTTTCCCCCATCCAGTTACTCTGTTATATTCCTCTTTTTATTTCCTTTTGAAAATTTATCACTCTAATTTGTCTTAAATAGCACCCTCCCTTAATCTCAGTTGCTTTCTATCATATTCAACTTTTACTTCCTTTGTAAAATTTATCATAATCTATAATTACCTTATTTATGATTTTGTTTACCTGTTTCTTTCCTTCTCCCCTACCAGAAATGTCTATGGAGGCAGGAATCTCTTGTCTTCTCTGGCTCACCACTATAGCATGCTGCCTGGCACATAGTAGACAATAAATATTTGTTGAAAACTGAATGAATGAATGAAGTTATGATAAAACTTCAAGGCAAATGTCAAGAGAAATTCAGAGAAAGCAAAGATCATATTAGGTCATGGGAATTAGTGAAAGTTTTTACAGAAGAGCTAGGATCCTTTTAAGTTTTTTTCTTTAAAAAAACCAGTTTTGCAGGGCCGGCCC
>NW_007726454.1:517313-518549 GCF_000696425.1 Galeopterus variegatus | reverse complement strand
AAAAAAAAAACCAGTTTTGCAGATTTTAATGTAAGTCTTAATACTAGTCACTTTGAAATGGGATATTTATTAGTGATGTCTCTTTTGTTATTATATTCTTTTATAAAATAATAGTAGCTCACATATGTTGGGCACCTACTATGTACAAAGCCCTGTTCTAAGCACATTACTCATAGAATCTCTATAATCTTGAAGCAGGTAGTAATATTATCCTTGTTTTACAGACAATAAAACCAAGGCATAGAAAAGTAAGTAACAATTTCCTCAAGGTTATACTACTACTAAGTAATAGAGCTGAGATTCAAAATTTCTTAATCATTTCTGAAATTAGAGAAATGGGAAAAAAAAAAGAAGAAAAGGAAATACTCAAACCCATTGGCTCTCTATCCAGTATGTTTTCCTATGTGCTATTTTTGTAAACATCAATTATTACTACAGAATATATTAAATATAACTCAACACATTTGTTTTTCTCCTTTTTTACTATTATAAATGCTTCACTGAACATTTACTTTCTAATTACCTACTACATACCAGGGCCTGTTCTAGGAGCTGGAAATACATCAGTGAAGTGAACAAAACAGACCAAAATCCCTGTCCCTGTGGAGTTTATACTCTCTGGAGAGGAAGTAGGGAAGGCAACTAACAATAAATAAGTACATTATTATAGTATGTTAGAAGCTAGTAAATGTCGGGCGGGAAAATAGCAGAGTAAAGGGGTAATGGAGGACTGGCTTAGGACAAGAGAATCCAATTTAAATTGAGTGTAGACTTCATGCGGCAAATTGGTTTTTGGATGAGTAGGATTTGCATAGGTAGAGAGGAAAGCGGGAAGGAGGAATCATTCTAAATAGGTTGAACACAAGTAGCAAAACACCTCAAGTGTGAAAGCTCCAGATGTCTTCAGAGACCATCAAGAGTTTGGTATAGTTAAGGGATTCATGTTCAGGCACAGAGAAAAATACAGTCATCCCTTGGTATCTGTGGGGGATTGGTTCCAGGACACCCCAACCATGGATACCAAAAATGCACAGATACTCAAGTCCCTCATATACAATGGCATAGTATTTGCATATAACCTATGCACATCCTTCCATATACTTTAAATCATCTCTAGATTATTTATAGTAACCTAATACAATATAAATACTATGTAAATAGTTAAGCTGGATTTTTAATTTTTTTTTTTGTCTTTTGTCTTTTTTTCCGTGTCCGGCAACGGATCGCAACCCTCAG
>NW_007726454.1:516503-517271 GCF_000696425.1 Galeopterus variegatus | reverse complement strand
CGCTCAGCCAGTGAGCGGGAACCGGTCTGTATGTGGGATCCGAACCCTCGGTGGGAATGCCGCCGCGCTCCCAAGTGGCGCACTGTAGCAGTGCGCCACCAGGCCGGCCCAGGAGCAGCATTTTTAAAAAACATAAAGAAAGAAAATGTAAACAAAGAATATCTAGCAAATTACCTTTCAAGTATAGAAAAACACTTTTGAACAAGGGCTCAGAGAATATCGTAACCAAAAGCCCTTCCTGAGCAATCTACTTGAGAAATCTATTCGACCAAACCAAGATGCAAATTAAAAATGGGAAAATATTGGAAAGGAAAAGAGGAAAATACTATAAACAACAGGTAAGAATTAAAAGATATTATTAAAAACTAAAAACCCTAAAGTAAGAGGCCAAGTAAGAAAACAGGGAACCAGGGAAGTGAGCACTGGGCATTATAAAAGGTATAAATACAAAAATGCACTGAAAAGCTGTTTACAGAGCAGGGTTGAATACCAGATGAATTGGATGTAAGCTGAAGGACAGTATTCCAGTTACTGAACTTTCAGCAAGTGGACCTTTTGAAAGTCATCATCTTCGGAAAGGTTTTTCTCGTGTGAAAAATGAACTTTTTGCCCAGTCATCCTCTTGAATTATCAGAAAAAAATTTCCAGCTCAACAAAGATAAAATGAGTTTTTCCGCACTGAAAACATCCAGGGTCTGTTTGCTACACTAAAATTACAAATGGAATTCAAGGCAGTACAGCAAGTTCAGCGTCTTCCATTTCTTTCAA
>NW_007726454.1:513035-516031 GCF_000696425.1 Galeopterus variegatus | reverse complement strand
CTAAAATTACAAATGGAATTCAAGGCAGTACAGCAAGTTCAGCGTCTTCCATTTCTTTCAAGCTCAAACCTTTCACTGGATATTTTGAGGGGTAATGATGAGACTATTGGATTTGAAGATATTCTTAACGATCCATCACAAAGTGAAATAATGGTAGAAGCACACTTGATGGTGGGATATAAACTTGGTTTACTGTAATACAGTGTGCTGTTCATGAGTATAGAGGGACAGCATCTTGTTTATAGTGTCTTTTTACTATAATTTGATGTACACAACATTAAAAGTACTGACACTTAAAAAGAGGTATAAATACAAAATGTAGAACAAAAATACAAACCTTCCTAAATACTGAAACAGTCAAAAAAGAAACAATGAAAACATTGAGATTTAAAAAAAACCCAGGAAATATGATACGCTTAATATTTATAATATAAAATAAAGTGACAATTGAAACCAAGCGTATCAAACATCAATACATGTGAATGGGATTAACTCATATATTAAAAAAATTCAATTTGACTCCCAAAGCAAAACCCAACTATATGTTGTATACAAGAGATGTCAATAAAAACAAAATGATTCAGAAAGGCTAAAAATAAAGAGATGGGCAAAAGGCATACCAAGCAGATGGAAACAGTAAAAAAGCAAGGGTAGTGACACTGACCTGTATCGTGCTTCCTGACCTATATCTTCCTAAGTGATTCTGATGTTGAAAATGGCTTATGTGTATATCATGAGTCTGAATGTCTAGATGAGCCTAAGATCACCCCTAGTGGGCACTTATCACAAGTAAAATTCAAGCCAAAAAGCATAAAACACGGCAAAAGAGGATATTTTTATGTTAAAAGCCACAATTCACAAATAAGAACAATTATAAATACGCACACACAGCTTTCATAAAGCAACAAATATAAGATACAAGGATATACTTGTATAAATAGAAACACACTAATGAGACGAATATGCCAATCTTAGTACAAGACAGATCAGGTTGACAAAAAATAAGTAAAGATACAGAAGACCTACACAACACAATCAATAAGGCAGTTCTTATGGATATATAGATCCAGCTTTACAACCAATAATAAAGACCATACCTTCTTCTCAAGTACACATAGACAATTTATAAAAAAATCAATATTACATCACAAAGAAAAACATCAATAAGTTCCATAAATAGAAATATTACAAGAACAATACTGTGTGATTACAATGCAATAAAACTAGAAATTATTAACAAGAATTAAAATAGAAAAAAATAGGCCATTCTCCCTGAAAAACCTTCCATTAAAAAACTCTTGGGTAAGGGCCAGCCCGTGGCTCACTTGGCAGAGTGTGGTACTGATAGCACCAAGGCCACAGGGTTGGATCCCTATATAGGGATGGCCGGTTAGCCCACTTAGGAGAGCATGGTTCTAACAACACCAAGTCAAGGGTTAAGATCCTCTTACTGGTCATCTTTTAAAAAAAAACCTGTTGGGTAGAAGGTGAAATACAAATTAAATTATAGAATTCTTTAAAAAGTAATCATAATGAAAATGCTGTGTATCAAAATCTGTGGGAAATATCTAAAATGGTGAATCAGGAGAACTCACTTTTATTAACAGAAATAAAAATAATAAAAATAAATGAATTAAATGCTCAGCTAAAAAAGGTAGAAAAAGAACAAAGTAAATAAACAAGCACAAGAAAGGAAATAAAGTTAAAAGCAAAATTAATGAATTAGAGAATAAAAAAATTACATAAGTAATTTTAAAAAGTCTTATTCTTTCTCAGTTAAAATACACAAACCAAGACTTAAGGAAAAAAGGAAGCGAAAATATGAAAAAATAAGAAATGACTAGGGGGTGAAAAATATTGAAACAAAAGAAATTTTTTTTTTTTTTTAAAAAGATGACCGGTAAGGGGATCTCAACCCTTGGCTTGGTGTTGTCAGCACCACGCTCAGCCAGTGAGCGAACCGGCCATCCCTATATAGGGATCCGAACCCATGGCCTTGGTGTTATCAGCACCGCACTCTACTGAGTGAGCCACGGGCCGGCCCTGAAACAGAAGAAATTTTTAAGACACTATTTTTCAGACCTCTATGCAAATAAATTTGAAAATCTATATGAAATGGATCATTTCCTAGAAAAAAACAGTTTAATAAAATTGACACCATTAGAGATACAAAGCTTAAACCGACTAGGAAAAAAAGAGAAAAGGTTATCAGGGAACTCTTCCCACAAAAGAGCACCAGCTCACATGATTTCACAGGGGAATTCGACAAACACTTCTATGAGCAGGTGGTCTAAATAAACTACATATTATTCTAAAGCATTGAAAATGAAGAAAACCTTCCTAAATCTTTTACTAAGCAATCATAATATTGACATCTAAAACATGATAAAAAAGACAACATAAAAAAGAAAAATACAAACAAAATATCATGCTGTGCTTCCTGACCTATATCATCCGAAGTGATTCTGACGATGAAAATGGCTTATGTGTATCTCATAAGCCTGAATGTCTAGATGAGCCTTAGATGACCCCTGGTGATCACTGCACTGCTCAATAAACACCTGTTGTTATCCCAAATAGCACTGCCTTTATAGAAATTAGGACTGAAAAGCCAACAGAAATATAAATTGATATTTTAGAACATGTATGCTATTGTATTATTTGAACTTTATAATACTGACAAATTATAATTTGCCTTTGCTGATTAACCTATTTATTTATTTATTTATTTTCCTTTTTTGTCTTTTTTTCGTGTCCGGCAACGGATTGCAACCCTCAGTGTCACGCCAGTACTGGACCAGGACTGGTAACGGGATCGCAACCCTCGGTGCCACGCCCACACCTCGCTCAGCCAGTGAGCGGGAACCGGTCTGTATGTGGGATCCGAACCCTCGGCGGGAGCGCCACCACGCTCCCAAGCGGCACACTGTAGCAGTGCGCCACCGGGCCGGCCCCTGATTAACCTATTTATAAAAGTAAATTCAGGGCCGGCCCGG
>NW_007726454.1:486058-512360 GCF_000696425.1 Galeopterus variegatus | reverse complement strand
AAAAAAAAAAAAAAAAAAAAAAGGTAAGCTTTCAAAAATCTGGAAGTCAGATCTTTTCATAATTGAATGTAGAGATCTGCAAACTTTTTCTTTAAAAGGTCATATAACGGGCCGGCCCGTGGCTCACTTGGGAGAGTGCGGTGCTGATAACACCAAGGCCCTGGGTTCGGATCCCATATAGGGATGACCGGTTAGCTCATTGGGTGAGTGTGGTGCTGACAACACCAGGTCAAGGGTTAAGATCCCCTTACCGGTCATCTTTAAAAAAAAAAAAAAGGTCATATAACAAATATTTCAGGTTTCATAGGGCATACAAGTCTATGTTGCAACTACATAACCCTGCCATTTTAGCTGGAAATCAGCCACACAAAATACATAAGCAAATGAGTGTGGCTGAGTGTCAATAAAACTTTATTTATGGACATTGAAATTTGAATTTCATATAGTTTTCACATGTCACGAAATACTGTTTTGTTTCTTTTCAAATCATTTGAAAATGTAAAAACTATTCTTAGTTTGAAAGCCTTAGAAAAACAGGCAATGGACCAAATTTGGATTGCAGGCTGTGGTTTGCTAACTCCTAATCTAATGAAGGCAGAGACCCTATCTATATATGACAAATGTATGTACATGTATGCACAGGTGTGCATCTGGTTTCTGCAAGTTGAAATTTGGAATCTCTGCTCTCTGAGGTCCTTTTCAATTCTAAAGCTCTATGGTCATCTTCAAATTTATTCTAATTAGCCTCTCCTTTTGGCAATGCTCCAATGACTAAACTCACCACTTGAAGATATCTTTGACAACAACTTCTCCCCCACCTACAGTGAATTCTTTTAAGCCCTTTCCTTTTTCAATAAATTTCATGTTGTTAATTGAGTTAGCATATTCTATCTTGATTTCTAAACTACTTGAAGAGTCTTCTTACTGGTCCATTTTCTACAAATCATCCCCATACAATGTGTTCATTTCAGTCTTCCTAACACAAAGTGTGAATACCAATGCTCAAAAAGTCTCCACTGACTGCCAACTGTTTTAAAAATAATTTTTAAAAAGCTAAAACCTTAGCCTGGCTTTCAAGAGGCCCCACTGTATGGCTGCTACACATCTCTACCATCTTACCTACTCTCATCAAGTGAATTCTGTTCACTGCTATAAGAACACAGTTATGTAAATAAAATGTTGAACTTTCAGAAGGAAAGAACAGACCTATAGTTACTCGAGGTGGGAAAGGAGGAAGGGGAGGGAGATAGATAGTAATTGGGTAAGGCACACAAAAAGTAATTATGATTTGTAATGATGAACATGTTAACAATATTGATTTGATCATCACATAATGTACACAAATACTGATAATCAACTCTGTACCCCATAAATATGTATAACCAAAAAGTTTTAAAGAAAAATCTAAAAAGAAAACCCATTGTGTATCCGTCTCTGCCTCTGATTACTATGTCCCTCTTGCTTTTTTCTCTGTATTGTACCATTCTTTCAAGATCCTCTTGTATTCCTTCTCCTCCAAGTAAACCTTCCTGATTGATAACAATCCCCTGTGATCTTTCCTCTTTCAATGCTTATTATGTTAATCACATACTAACAAAAACTTAAACTGTTATTTACCTTTGACTAGTACATTTTCTAACCCAAGCCATCAAACCTGAGGATAAGGAACAATGTTTCTATGCCTATCATAATATTTTATACCTTTAGGAGCTTATTAATGCTTGTTAATGATAATTAAAAATTCCAGTATCAGACATGCATTTTAATAAAGTTTCAAAAACATAACAGAAATATGATTAAAGAAATAGAATATATCCCAAACAAGAATGTTACTTACTTTAACCAATATATCTTTTACAACTTGATTGCTATCATTATGAACACTGATATAACTGGAAAAGGTCTCTCCCAAAAATATGTTCCTGTGAAATAGAATAAATTTTAGGCAGAAATCCATTCAGGTTTTATAATTAATATTCTGTTTGAATATCACTAAGAACTTCAAATGGAGAAAAATTTACTAAAGGATAGAGATCAGGTGAAATACTACTTCAACATTCCTTTGTTTACACTAGGCTGCTCATTCATTACCTAGTGAAATTCAAATATGGATGTAATCTATAAAACATGATGTATCTTGGTCCTCGACTACTGCACATCTCCCTAGAAACAACAGTCACTGAAATTAGATCTATGCTAAGAGTCTTAAGATTTGTATTTGGATAGGCTAGAAAAAACAAAGTTTCCATTTTTGAAATAACTTATGCCCTGAATTTAAAAGAGATACAAGTTATGGATTTTGGAGTATTTTTACCATATATTTCATTTTTCTAAGTTATTCTAATAAAAATGACCAATGGGTTTACTTTATATAGTTTTATTCTTTTTACATGAATTTATTTCCAAGTTTCAAGAAACTAGTCAATGACTAGTCAATGACTAGTCAATGACTACTGAAAAATTCATTTTTTTCTCAAATTCTCTCAGGTGCAATCAGGGTGGAAGCTGGGCCTTCTAACTCATTAATAATCTAGAATACAAGAATAGCTAAGAACAAGTGAAGAAATAACAAATTTAGAGTTCCTAAGTCTGATAACATGTTGGGAGAGGGCTATCAGCCTGAAAAAGAGACCTGCCTCTGAATAAGACATTTAAATTAGTAAAAATGAAAGGAATACATGACCATTAAAAAATATAATAAGATCTAGGGCCGGCCTGTGGCTCACTAGGGAGAATGCAGTGCTGATAACACCAAGGCCACGGGTTTGGATCCTATATAGGGATGGCCGGTTAGCTCACTGGCTGAGTGTGGCACTGACAACACCAAGCCAAGGGGTAAGATCCCCTTACCAGTCATCTTTAAAAAAAAAAAAAAAAGAAAGAAAAAAATATATATATATAAAATAACATCTAAAGAAGAAAGTTAAAATTATATCATCCTAGGAACCACTGTTAACATTTTATTTTGGTACATATCTTTTCATTTAAATAAAACCAGAATCACACTGACAACACCAAGCCAAGGGGTAAGATCCCCTTACCAGTCATCTTTAAAAAAAAAAAAAAAAGAAAGAAAAAAATATATATATATAAAATAACATCTAAAGAAGAAAGTTAAAATTATATCATCCTAGGAACCACTGTTAACATTTTATTTTGGTACATATCTTTTCATTTAAATAAAACCAGAATCACACAGTATAATTTTAAAAACTTTTTTACTACTTAAATGTATCAAGAAATTTTCCCATTCCATAATTATTTTTTGAAAACACGATTTGTAATGGTTTTCAGGGATTGCTGCATTTCTTATGTGAATATATCATTCTTACCCAAAATTTTGTGGCAAAGTCAACATTTCTCCTAACATTAAAATTTCTGCACCATTTACAGTTGAGGGATCATCTCTCATCAATTGGTTAAAGAGATCTCCTGCAGCAAGAGAAAAACATAAAATTCAAACATCTACCTTTTAAATAAGTTTTACTTACATAAAAAACTGCTGGGAGGGATATTTTAAAAAATAATCTCGACAAAAATTACATTTAAAAAAATCTGATTTCTAATCTTTAATACCAAAAAGGCATGTCAAAAAAATTCTGATCTCACAGAGAATGAACACTTTAGGAAGAAAAAAATGTAGGTCATTAGATATAACATTTATTATAGAAAGCCCTAATATAACTCTAAATAAAAGGAATGGTAATACATACATTGATGGAACATTTAAAGATAAAGATGCTTTTAACAATGTTATGAATATATGCATCATTACTTAAAATAAAAGTCTCTTATTGCCACAGGATATCAACAGTATCTTGACTTGTAGATTATAAGTAAAACCTGTTACTCAGGTGGTCACCATTCACACAGTACAAAAATAAGCAACAAAGAACACATAAAAGAGTTAGTGTAAAATTGGCAAGCTAGGCTTATTCCAAGGTAATGTAATTCCAATTCCTAAGGTTTCAACTTTTCCCTAGGTGTAAATAGAGTCAAGCATGTGCCACACATACCAGGTAAGTCTTTTTCTTCACATGTTACTGGAATATTGGTGAATAAAGTAGGCTTAGTCAACCGCATCACTGTGAATTAAGAAAGTAAGCAAAACAACATTAATATTGCTTTGGGCTAAAATTCTCAAGCCCAGAGTATGGTATTCATCAATTTTATACTAATATAAAATACAACCTAAATATTTCCTAAACTAAAGACAGTATTAAATACTTCCTAATATTATCACACATCAATGATTTACTACAGATGTTAGTATGTAACAAAAAGAATTTCATATATGAGAAAAAAGAACAATTTTGCTTTTATTTAAAAACTATGAGTTATAAAAATTAAATGCAGATATAATACATACTCATTATAGAAAAGCTGGAAAATAGAATAATTTTGAAGTTGAAGATATATTTGGAGCACAGGCTTTAAAAAAAACAATCCTAGGGCCGGCCCATGGCTCACTCGGGAGAGTGCAGTGCTGATAACACCAAGGCCATGGGTTTGGATCCTATATAGGGATGGCCGGTTGTCTCACTGGCTGAGCATGGTGCTGACAACACCAAGCCAAGGGTAGAGATCCCCTTACCATCATCTTCTTTAAAAGAAAAAAAAAAAAAAAAAAAAATTAAAGAAAAAATAAATCGATAAATAAACAATCCTGAGTGACTTCACTATTAACAATATCAACAAAATATTAACCAATATTAGTCTGGCAGGTAAAGAAGTTTAGATGATGCATTATTTTTAATATGAAGCAATAATTTTATGCCGAAAGGATCACTGGAAGCTCAGTAAGTATCCCTTTAAGTAATATTAGTTCTATGCAGAAATTATGAAAATATCAGTTAATGTATAGGTTTATATAATTCCAACCAAAACTAAGATGTGTTTTTGGAACATGACAAAATGTGTCCAAAGTTTATCTAGAATAACAAATACATGATAAATGAAAATAAGCTAAGAAAATTAATAGGAAAAAATGAGAAAGAACTGGATTTACTATATATTAAAACATATTTAAGTCCATAAAATCAACTAACTGGCTTATTATTAACAGAAGCCCATACAAACACATTAGTTATTTAAAAAAAGGATTGGGATGTAGAAAAAAAAAGTCAACAAAAAGGAAACGGATTATTCATTAAAAGGTGTTAAGGGCCGGCCCGGTGGCGCACTGCTACAGTGCGCCGCTTGGGAGCGCGGCGGCGCTCCCGCCGAGGGTTCGGATCCCGCATGCAGACCGGTTCCCGCTCACTGGCTGAGCGAGGTGTGGGAGCAACACCGAGGGTTGCGATCCCGTTGCCGGTCCCGGTCCGGTACGGGCGCGACACTGAGGGTTGCGATCCGTTGCCGGACATGAAAAAAGACAAAAAAAAAGGTGTTAAGACAATTGGTTTGCTATCTGGGAAAGATAAAATTTGATTTACAAATTTATTTCAAATATCAAATAAATTGCATATGGTCAAATGGTTAAGTAGACAAAAAGTAGGCCACAGAAAGCCAGAAAAAGTGAATGTGAATATTTGTTAAATCTAGTCTACTGAGTGTATGGCATTGTAATTTTTTTTCTTTTTCTACCTGCCCCCCCTTACCTACCCCAACCAGGCTTGTTGCACCCCTCAAGGAAAGAAAAGCCACTGTGAGGCCAATCTGAGGTCCCGAGATCTTCTCTCTCTCCCCATTACCACGGGGGGAGCCAAGTGTGACATTCTAATTTTTTAAAAAAAATCTTTTTTTTTTTTAAAGGCTAGTCAAGTGAAGCAGTGGGTGTGAAGGAACAAAGAAATCTGTAACTGGCTGTAATCAATCAGTTGTAAATACCACTGCACTTGGATCCACACTTTTTCAATTATTTCTAAAGATTGTTATTTGACCACATCAAAATAGACAAAAACATAAAATTAAAAATCATACAAACTTGTAAAATTTTTCAGAAAATGAATCACAGAAGACTACTTCTTCATACTCTATTAGAAGTATTCATTCAAATCAAAACAAAAAACTTTAGAGACTATAGTCCTCAATGGTCAAGTCACATTTGTGACTCATATAAGTGGTGTTCAGCAGGAGGTTGTATCGCCTAGCCACTAATTAAACTAGCTATAGCATTCATATCAAATTCAGTGCCTTTCTCATCCTTGTCTCAGCTTAATGTCACCTTTCTCAGAAAAGAAAAGCCACCATGTTTCTCTCACAGTATTTTCTATTTATCATGAACTGTAGTTATTTAGTTGTCTGTTTATAACACTCCTTCCCAAACTCCATGAAGTTTAAGTTCTTATGTACTACATTCAGTTCTGTATCTGTGCTTGACACAGGTTCTGGCATGTAGTATATTCTAAACATATTTGCTGAATAAATGAATTAGCACTTCACCAAAGTCTCCAAGTAACTGGCGTTATTTTAAAGGTCTAAGTTTCATGAATTGAGACCATCTACCTGTTATGTTTAAGTAGATGGCTATTGAAATAGTCAATAATGCTAACCTTAAAATTTCTCAAGTCATTTTCTATAGCTAGCATTTACTGAGTATTGACTAGTGGCAGGCATTATGCTAAACACTTAATAAGTGTTAATTAAAACACTTCAAATGTGTTAATTAAACACATTTAATTCTCATAACTACTACACAGGATTGGTATCATCCCCCTTACACAGATATGGTACTGGCAGTGTCTGAAGAAGGTAATTTGCATACAAAGGATTATATACCAGATAAGTGGCAGAACCTAGATTTTAACCCAGGTGATTTCACCCCATTGAAAAATAATTCTCTATAATAATTATTAATTATAAGCCTAGGGTCATAAACCTGGAATGTCATCTTATCAGAAACATCCCAAGTAGGATTCTATCCCAGAGTATTAACCAGCTACATATCAATTATGTGAGCGTGAAGTGGTTGGGGAGGTATCTCCAACCTTCCTCTTATTTTTAACTAGGAAAACAGATTAAAATTAAGTAGAACCTGAAGGGGATAAAAAGGTACCCTTAAAGCCATATACAGGAGGCAGTTTCTCCCAATTTAAACATCTAAGATTCTAAGCTCACCTTTAACACCAATTGGCGTCCTCTATTTTTTTCCCATTAATACTTTTTTTCATTTTCTTAACAAACCAAATCTTAACATATAATGAGGAAATACACTCTCAAGGGAATTCTGAAACACTTTTAAAAAAAAAGTGCCACTGAGTTCACCCCAAACAGGTAGCTAATTTATTTGCTTCTTACAGGCTCAAATTTCCATTATGTACAAAAGTCCTATAAATCTTAGCTAAAAAAAAAGTGCCACTGAGTTCACCCAAAACAGGTAGCCAATTTATTTGCTTCTTACAGGCTCAAATTTCCATTATGTACAAAAGTCCTATAAATCTTAGCTTTTCCTTATTCCGATGGTGCAGTAGGGGATGAGATGGTGCGAGATGGGTAAGGAACAACCCTCCATTAAAAATAAAACTGAGGGGGCCGGCCCGGTGGCGCACTGGATAGTGCGCTGCTTGGGAAGCGCGGCGGCGCTCCCGCCCGAGGGTTCGGATCCCACATACAGACCGGTTCCCGCTCACTGGCTGAGCGAGGCGTGGGAGCAACACCGAGGGTTGCGATCCCGTTGCCGGTCCCCGGTCCGGTGCGGGGGCAACACTGAGGGTGGCGATCCGTTGCCGGACACGGAAAAAAGACGAAAGACAAAAAAAATAAATAAATAAAAATAAAATAAAATAAAATAAAACTGAGAAAGCCAAGTTAGTGACATAACCTATCTCATTCCTTGAACTTTTAAATCAACTAGGGTTTCACGACAGTTGTCTAGAGGACAATCTGAAATATGCCAATATCAAGTACAGATTTAAAACTGAATATTTCCTGTCTTATAGTGAATTAATGGACCTCAAAAATTAAATGTAGGGCCAGCCCGGTGGCGCACTCGGTAGAGTGTGGCGCTTGGGAGTGTGGCGGCGCTCCCGCCGAGGGTTCGGATCCCATATAGAGACCGGTCAAACTGAATATTTCCTGTCTTATAGTGAATTAATGGACCTCAAAAATTAAATGTAGGGCCAGCCCGGTGGCGCACTCGGTAGAGTGTGGCGCTTGGGAGTGTGGCGGCGCTCCCGCCGAGGGTTCAGATCCCATATAGAGACCGGTCCGCTCACTGGTTGAGCGCGGTGCGGGTGCGACACCGAGGGTTGCGATCCTGTTGCTGGTCGTGGTACGGGCACGACACTGAGGGTTGCGATCCCGTTACCAGTCACGAAAAAAGACAAAAAGGAAAAAAAAAATTAAATGTAATTTTAGCTGGAACAGAGCAAGTACCTATAAAAACAAGGTTTAAATAAAAAACCAACAGAACAATAAGAAAGCACTGGTTATTAAACAGTGACTTCGTATTCAGTCTTAAAAGTTCAACAGGTTCCAGCCGACCCCGTGGCTCACTCGGGAGAGTGCGGCGATGGAAGCGCTGAGGCCCGCGGGTTCGGATCCTATATAGGGATGGCCGGTGCGCTCACTGGCTGAGCGCGGTGCTAGCGACACCAAGCCAAGGGTTGTGATCCCCTTACCGGTCACAAAAAAAAAAAATAAAAGTACAATAAAAAAATAAAAGTTCAACAGGTTCTTGGTCAAAAAAGTTACCCATTTCAGTCTCCTAAATTAAGAGGAAAAAATATGTGATTTTTGAGTGCCAAATATTTGCTACACACATTGCAGTTAGTACTAGAGACACCATGTCTAGGGGCACTATCAGTGGAATCACAGAACACGTTTCATTTATGAATCACAGAACACTGTTTTCATTGAAAATCTTATTAATAAAAATTTACAAATCTTCAGTAAATTAAGACGAAGACTGGCTAGAGGTGACAAAACAGTGACTGGGCCAAGTTCAACTTGCAAAGACATTGTGGTTGGCCAGAATACTAAAATTTAGGTAGAATCTTCTTCAGCTTCAGAAACCTTATGACATTCTATAGCTTTACCTGTCAAGTCCCTGAAGATATTTTAGGTTTATGAACCTTGAATTTTTGGCATGTGGAGCACATTAAGTCAAAGTGAATCACTATGCAGAAACTTACCTTGGAAAATTTTTAAAAAATAGTCTTTAAGTTATTTGATAAGTTGACAAATGAGGTTAGATTCATCTATAATTAGAATAAAAGTAAAAAAACCTCACAATTTGGATGCCCTTCATATCTTATCTTTTTTCCTTTCAATTTGACTTTAACATTTATTTGAAGGTAGACAGCTTGTCATGGAAAAATAAATATGGTCCTGCTGCCACTTTCCTAGAGAGTAAATACTGATGGTATTTTACTAAATGCCTTCACAGATTTACTCTCCTATATACATTTCTTTGTTTCCCCAGTTTACTTCCATGTCTATGACTTAACAGTGGAACACAGAAATATTGCTGGGCCCTACTATTAGCTAGTGCTAGATAGAACCACCAGTCCTAAGGTTCTAAATACTCTAAAAATTTTGGCTTCAAAGAAGTAACAGTGGATTCTATCTAAATTCTTAGGCCTTGATTACTTCTTAGGTATTGTCCACGTAGACAAGAAACAAATCTTTTCTTTTTTTAAGATCATGGCACTATTTGAAATAAAACTCAATCTTCAGTTTCCCAGATTTGAATTTTATTGTTTCTCAGAGGGGTACAAAGCAATATATATAAATTAGAAAAATTTAAATCTGCCACATATGAAGACAAAACTCTTTTTAATTTGTGATTTTTAGACTTAAATACTGCTCATAAGAATCTCAAGACCTGACTGTACCTTTTGAAAATAATAAAATTGTACCTTAAAAAGTTTTGATTACCTAACTTTTAACCCTTGATTAGCAACCTTGTGATAAATAAGATTTGAACCACAAAAGTCAAATGCACCTTTTATGACTGCCTAATAATATCAACCAATTCTTATTTACAAGCTCACTGGTAATACTGAATAACTCCTTGATGTTTCTCCAGCAGTCTTGAAGAGTAAGAAGATTAACCAAAAGGAATTACTACTGAAGTTGCCTTGAAAACTCCCCTAATCCCCAGTGTTTTTTCAGGCAATGAGTTTTGTAAGCATTCATGCACATGATGATTATTTTCTAGACAAGAGTCTCATTTGAGACAGTAAAAAGGTACTAGAAATAATTAAAAACAAAACAAAACAGTGTTTGAATAGAGTGAAACCTATTAGGAAAAGATTATCTATTTAGTTAAAAGTCAGTGGGAGGGCTGGCCAGTTAACTCATTTGGTGTGGTACTGATAACACCAAAGTCAAGGGTTCAGACCCAGCCGCCAAAAAAAAAAAAAAAAAAAAAATAGGGGGCTTATATTTTAAGCAACCTTAGCCAGCCCCGGCTATGAAGAATCCCCCCAAAAGGCTGGCCAGTTAACTCATTTGGTGTGGTACTGATAACACCAAAGTCAAGGGTTCAGACCCAGCCGCCAAAAAAAAAAAAAAAAAAAAAATTAGTGGGCTTATATTTTAAGCAACCTTAGCCAGCTCAGGCTATGAAGAATCCCTCCAAAAGCAAATTTTCTATATTATTGAGCTCCTTCCATGCCAGGCGCTGTGCTACAAGGCAAACATGTCTCTGCCTTCCTAATGAGTACAGTCTTACTGTTTTTCCTCAGGGAGCTGGTTTGACTTAATTGTAACCCCATGTAAGCTCTAAGAGCTGGGTTCGTGTTTGTGTCCTTCCCTACTATATCCTAGCACCCAGAACAAGGAAGGCATTTAAATTTGTTAAATAAGTACATGCTTATAAGGCTATTACAAAACTTGGAATAATGAAGAATAATTTGATATCTTATCCACAGTTGATACTTTCCTTCAAAACAGGTTATAGCTTTAAGGATACAATATGGTCTTTAGCAAATTAAACTTTTTGTACCTTTTTTTCAAAACAACATATCAACTGTTATACATATCTTTGGAAATAACATTAAGAAGCTGGGTTGGTCTCCCACTTTGAACTACATTCATGCCACCTGAATAGCATTCCTGATAGGATAGTTTTTAGTTTTATTTAAAACATTACACTTCAGGTGAGTAAAGAAAAAATACAGTAAAACTAGATTTTAGGGATCCACCAAAATCCAAACTATTCACCTTAATAGGAATATCTAATTCAATCACTAGAAAAGTAACAGAATAAAGGGAACAGAACATTTTACCTTCAAATTCAGTATAAACAATAATTTATCACAATTTATTTTAAATAAGGCTGCTAATAAGTGGAATCCAGAAAGTTCTTGACTTAATTGACCTGCTTAGGAATTCACCTGATACTTACTCATTTTTGGGACACAAACTGTACACATATTATCACACAATTATTTTCCCACAATGTTAAAAATAAATAGGCTATATTAAAAGGTCACATAAAAAAATAAAGTCATTATTAAAAACCAGTAAAAAAATTATTCATCTCAATATTTCAGTCCATACTCAATTCTTTCAGAATATTCTTTTTCACAATCAGTGGAATTCATTACATACTAAAAATAACACCATATTTATGGACAAATAAATTAATTTTTCCAGTAAGAGCCAATCTTCCTTTAAGAAGATTTCCAACATACTCACAGTACATAACATCACAGAACACCCATATTTGGCCTAAATGTCTCTGAATTGTAGCATTACAAGATGGAAGTTCATTGTGCCTGATAATTTGATTGAGTTTTGCCCAAATGTCTTCCAGAGTTTGGTTGTTACAAGTAGTGTGTTCTATTGTCCACCTTCCTCTATAAAATGAGTGCAAATTTAGTGCCTTTAAAATATCTTGCAATTTTTTAGACAAAGGAAAAATCTTTTCAGTACAATTATTGCTGGGAACTGAAACACTCCAAGACCTCCTCTTGTGCCGGTTTTGTTTTTCTGACTGTTTATCCGGATTTCCAGAATTAGTCTGTTCATTCAGTGTGTGTGACTGGATTAAGTGCTGCTTTTTCAAACTAGGTTGAAAATCCAATAGATCTACTGTGCAATCATAATTCTGTGATTTAACATCATGTTCTGAAATGGTTAAGCACTGTTTCATATCTTCAGCTGCTTCTCCAGAAATCACAGGTGGTGATCTTTTAGGTTTGAGTGGAAGTTTGGACCCATCATGTGGAAACCAAGGAATAAATCTTGATAGTGGACGGGTAGGGAAGTCTTGAATTATTTTTTCTGCAATTTCTGGCAGTTGTGTGGGATCGCTCTCATATGCTCGATAATGTAATATTACTTCAGTAGTCATTCTGCAGTGATCCAGTTACTCTTAATGAAGAGAAAATTTCTTAGCTGAACTCTTTAGAGCTAGAATGCAAGTAATTATTACAAGATTGTCTCTCTTGCCAAATCAGAGGGAAACAGGACCTAAAGTGGAAGTATTGCAAAGAATAAGATATGGTAGGGATAGCTTGAGAAAAGGAAAAACAAAAATCAAAAACCAATCCTAGTATGATATTTTACCAATGTGCTATTGGTAAATGTGAATGTAATCTGAAAACTTGAAAATCTTTCTCTAACCGAAATAAGAGATCTGAATTAGATGCCCAATAAGATCACTTGTAGTCTTGAAATGCTAGTAGTCTCCATGTTTAACAGATATAAAGAGCTTGTTAGTATAAACATTAATGTATCAAGCAATAATAGTCCTAACACTATAGCAGAAACAAAGAGTAAAATGGTGATTGAATTTGTACTGGATTTATATGAAGATAACAAAAAATGTAATATTTAAAAATTTGAGACATCTGAACTGAGGACAGTGATATCATTGTAATTTTTGATCTATTTGGAAGAAAATTAATAATTTTATAGTTTAAAATCATATAATTTTCACCAAATATATAAATAGAATACTTAATGATTTTATCTCATTCACAGTATAAATGTTAAAAACATGAATATGGTTTAACTTTGCATTTTAACCAGGCTAGGAACTGGTTTTGTGTCAAAGTCTTCTCTGTATAACCAGGGCACTTAAGCAGTATTGAGACTCTAGTATCATGGCTCCTGAATTCTTTGTTGGTTGGAGAAACAACAAGTCTAAACTTTTTTTCCCTTGGAACACATAAGTTCTCAAGTTGTCTCAAATTAAGTCATTGATAAGTTCCATCATACAACACACAGGCTCAAGAATGGAGCCTTCAAGGATCTGCAAGTTAGACTTCCTAACCAGGCCCAAAGTTGTAAGAGCCATAAGACAGGCTCTTTCATATCCTATGTACTGTAGAAAATAATAATAAATCCCTTCTCTCCAGAAATCATTAGAAAACTACATGATGAGCGTTCTCCCATTGATTGCATGATTGTGGAGACTGTCATGATGTCACAAAAGAACCGCTGCCTGATTCTGAAGAGTCAGAAGAAATAGCTAATCTCATAGTAATTCTTTTTATCTACTGTTAATGGCCACTAACAGATTTGACAACTCTCAAATTCACAAATGACTGTGATCCTTTATATCCCTAACTTTTAACATGGATCTAAATATGTGATAATATATTCTTTCAGGAATTAATAATGCCCTTTTTTTCCCTTCCCACTTCCTTACATTTTCACATTGTAAGATATGGGATTGAGAATTCTTTCACTGTTGTCTGAATTTATTCATTGTTATACACATGGGTCAACTGTTGTGAGAGCTCCTTTTAAATAAAAATTTTGTCTTTTCAAGAGTAACAAGATATTACCTTAACACCTTACATATTAAAATAAGAAAGTAAACTTAAATTACCATTTAAATTGATATATATGGCATTCAACATCAGTAGAATTAAAACTTGTGAAAATTCTTGATTAACTAGGACAACGGGGGAAGAAAGGTACCAAAGAGGTTTAATAAAGCTGAAACTATCAGTGAATTTTAAAGCACTTGTCCCTTCAGGCTGCTTAAATACTCTTTCCTAGGTTATTTTCTGCTTTGGAAAATAAAGAATAACAGAAAACTAAAAATCCCCTGTGGCAGAGTCCATATCAAAGGAATCTAACTTTTTAATAGCTTCTAATTTGTATAAAATCACACCTAGCAGTAATAGAATTTTTCCAAATTCTCAAAGTATTCTGCAAGGGAATGATCTCTGAAAATGCTGTTTCATTCATTAGGAGGCAACATGGCATCTTGGAAAGAGGTAGGCAATCCTCGTGTTGAAATATTGTCTCAATCACTTTAGTAGATATGTGATCTTGGAAAAGTTGCTTAACATCAAGTGAGTGATAAGTAGTATCTTTTCCACTTACTTGATGTGAGATTGAGAGATAGAACATGCCAATTAGTTCCTTTTCTTCTTTTCCATTTTCTCTACGAATAATCACCCCAAATCTAGAGCATTTGATTAGGCTAAACTTACAGGTCCCATCAATATATTACTTCACATTGCAAACTTTCTTAGTTCTATAGACAGAGTTCTATATAGATAACTCGAACTATCAGTGTATGATTCTATGTTACAAATGGGAATGCTGAGCTTCTGGAATGTTTGATGCCTACGTCACAACGGAGGTATAAGGAGGACCTCAAAATGGATGTCATAAGCAAAGTAAGTGCAAAATTCAACTGAATTCAAATGTCTATTGACCATTTCCTCAGCACAGTCCAAGAAGGCATTATTAACCATATATTAGAGCACCCAAGAAATAAGTTCATTTGTACTAGAAAACAGATGAAATAAAGCTGAAAACATTTTTGTTTTCAGAAAACAACAAGAATTACAGAAAAATCTGTCCTGTGTTTTTCCACATAATGATCTAAATAAGTCATCAAACTTACTCAAAATTGCCATATACAGGAAATGAAAGTTGACATGAGATTCTGGACATATTTTCCGCAGACACAATACTTTGCAACAAGAATTACAGAAAAATCTGTCCTGTGTTTTTCCACATAATGATCTAAATAAGTCATCAAACTTACTCAAAATTGCCGTATACAGGAAATGAAAGTTGACATGAGATTCTGGACATATTTTCCGCAGACACAATACTTTGAAGTAAGCTACAGTATATTTTCTAAGATCTAAGTTATATATTGTACTTCTGTGTATTGCTAAATCCTTGGCGCTGTTGTCATGCAATACTTATTTTACAGATGAAGCTGAAGTCTGGTGACCTCGTCAGTGACACACGAAGAGACAAGAGATAGAAGGATAGATGCCCGCTATAATTCGTCCCGGTTCATAGAGATCTCCCTGGTAGGGTCGGGACGTTAGCTTCTACGGCTAAAATCTGGTGAGCGCAGCAGCATAGAGCAGAGAAAGTGATTTACCAGGTACCTATTTCATTCTAGAAAGGGGCTCTTAAACCTAAAAAGCAAAGAGGAGAAATCGCTTCGTCAAGCTGGGCACCAAAAGACAAAGCAGGAGGGCGAGCATTGGGTGTTACGAAGGAGGCCTACATCCCAGAGGCTAGGTCTATGCGGCAGAAGCTTCGAGAAACAGTGAGAAGGGAAGAAAGTAGAATAAGGGGACTCAGGTTCGCAAAAACTTACCTTTCAACGCCAGCAGGTGCTCCTGTTTGGGGACATTCACTTCCATTTTGACGGGCACTTTTCACCCACTGCCTACGGGGCCTGAAGAGGTTCAACCCGGCCCGGAAGAAAATACAAATGCGCGCGTTTGGGAAGATCGGGCGTCAAACGCACTCCCAACAGCTTCACTCTGCTGGTAACACCTTAAATTCTCCTTTTACTACGTCTTTTTAGGACTCTTTTGACCAAAGCCATTCCTGTGTCTGAGAGACTTATGCATAAGATACTGTTTCGTATCTACAATCCCACATCGCGACCTCAAAAAACCACTACTTGGTAACAACACACGGCTTCCCAAATGCCTACATTGCCCGAGTGAAAACGAGAAAGAGGGTGGCATGCTGGGACTTGTAGTTTCTACAAAAATCTCATTGTATGCAGGGAGATGGAGGTTGTTCCGCTCCCCGCCCCCGCCTTCACCATTCCCACCCGCGCTGGTTTACAGTTGCAGTGGAGAAATCACTGTAGGACCGGGAGTTTCACCCCACAACTTTAATTTTGACTTTTTTCTTCCATCAGTTGCAGACTTTTTAACAATAAAAATAACAAAATGCCTCTGCACGAAGCTGTGCAGTCAAACAGCCAAGGCCAGACGGGGGAGGAAGGAAGAGGTCGGCCGAGCACCGCCCCGAGTCGCGCCGCGCGCGTGCGTCATTGTCGTGCGCCGAAGCCTGTGGGTAGGTGGCTCCACCTCGCCTCTCAGCTGAAGGCTTTGACGGCTGCGTTTGCGGCGCTGCTCCTCCCAGGATGGCTTCCCTGGTTGTAAACAAGCCTGGAGCGGGACTAGACAGTGGTCGGCAGGGCACCCGGGGGACGGCTGTGGTGAAGGTGAGGGACC
Organism: Galeopterus variegatus; assembly: GCF_000696425.1. Lineage (NCBI taxonomy): Eukaryota > Metazoa > Chordata > Mammalia > Dermoptera > Cynocephalidae > Galeopterus > Galeopterus variegatus. Next base: position 496,005 of record NW_007726454.1, on the reverse strand, counting down.
TTGCGTGCTCTGTTCTTCACCATCGGCCTCCCTTCGGTTCATCCTGGAGTCCTGGCGGCATCGCCGCGGCCTAGGCTTGGATGGGCGGGATGCGCGGCCTTTGGGCCCCTCTCGACTTTACCAGTCTCCACCTCGCCTCCGCGACCTTTATCCCCGCTGCCCTGCAGTTGCCTGGTCTTCTGCTCATGCCAAGTGTTAGCGTCGACAACGGGAACGTTTGTGAAAATGAGCTTGTGGGCCTGTGGGAGTGACCTGGACCGATAGGGTCTTTCCCCAGGTCCCCCGATTCAGTTAGTTAGGCTCAACGGGCATTAATTAACTTATTTTAATTAAATCGAACCATTATAATCGGCAGGTACTATGTTAGGTGATTTAGCACGTTAATATTTACTTATGAGGTAGATGTTAATTCCCATTTTTACAGGGGAGGAAACCCAGGTTTAGGTTAACACAGCGTGTGGCAGAGCCCAGGGCTGACTGGTTCTGAAGTCTACTGTTTACTGTTGCACTACTTCTATAATCAGACATTTATTATTGGTTGAGCTGCCCCCTCTCCTCTTAGTACAGCCTACCAGTATTGTTGAGAAGTCTCCAACTGCAGCATAGTTGGGCATTATGAATTGCCCTATGCTTGAAGTTTTAGATTCTATCATGTATAAATGTTCCAAAATGCATTTACTAGGAAAATCAATTGAAATGTATGAAATTCATTTTTTCCTTCCACTGGATATACAGAAAGATCTGGAAGGGAGAACTGATTGCAGTGGTTTCTAGAGTAACTTTCAGGGTCATCTGTAATCTAAGAGATTGGTAATTCTTGTTCCTGGCTACATATTAGGATCACTGAGGACTTTTTAAAAACTACTGATGCACTCCTTTTCCAATTCTGATTAGGTTGACATCAGTATATACTTTTAAATTCTCAGAAATGATTTTAATGTAGATCCATGATTGAGAACCACTGAACCAAGATATGTGAAGTTCTTTTAACATCTTGAATAAGAGGCACCTATGATTTTTCACCTCATACTGGTTTATATGACAGCAGATGAGACATTTCTGCCCACAACTTAGTATCAGTCAATATTGGTGGTGGTTGATTCAGTTGACCTTTATATATTAATGAAGTTATCCTGAAGGTACACAACATATCTGAGATGCAGAGGACCTCTCATTTTTAGGCACAATGTATGGTTACAATTTCATTTGTTAAATTGTGCTTTTGCTAAGTAGAGAATACCTGCAGATTATTTTGTGAATGAACTCAAAGTTTAAGTTTTTTTCCCCACAATTGGAATGGATGTCATTGCTGTTTCTATTTTTGTTACCCTGTTTGCCTTACAATCTCAAAAGTGAACCAAAGCAAATTAGTAGAGACTCATTTCATTCATTTTCATCTTAACAAATAAAATGTTCCTGAGCTGTGCAATAAGATATCCTTTTTGAGAAGATCTTCGTTCCATAATTTGTAATAAGTATAGTGGCATAAATTAGAAAAAAACTTCGTTGTCATTTCATAAATAAAAGCAAGTATTCACTGGATGGCAAAGGTTGGAGTATATAATGGTAATACTGTGTAAACTGGTCTCTTGCTTAATGAAGAAGTTGATATGACAGGGTTTTCATCATTAGGAAAAGCAAAGACAGAAATCTGATAGTGTGAAATTATTTACACTTAAATGAATCACAGCAAATTTCTGTTGCTTTATGAGCTGCCTTAGTCCTTTCAAAATGTGGTCTGGTTTATTAAAATTTGATTGACAAGTAGTAAATTTGAAGCTTTTTTTTTTGGCATATCTGTTAAGTGTAAAATTAAGAGCTTTTTTGCAATCTAGGACTTAATTTCTTATGTTGTTATCCACAATTCCTATTCATAGATAGTGAGGAAAGAATGTTTTGTTCTATTATTTACCAAGTTCATGGAAAATAGTAATTTTATTTTTGGACCCCTGTTTGGTTTACTAATCAGTGGAATTTCACTAGTGCTTTTTGAAAAAAACAATGGTTGCAATATCAGCAAGTTCTCTTGTATAGTGCTGGGGTCAGAGATATAAGATATGAGTGAACTAAATAAATTTTCAGTTTGGTTCTTTGGAGTTCATTGTCATAAATAAAGTTTAATTTTAGTATCACAATAGTGAGCATTTATAAAAATGTTGCATTTATTTTATAATATCTAAATTATTGTGATTTTTTTTTCTGTATTTAATTGAAGGTGATGAAGAAACTTACCTTTCCTTTTTTAAAAGAAATATTTTAGTATCACAATAGTGAGCATTTATAAAAATGTTGCATTTATTTTATAATATCTAAATTATTGTGATTTTTTTTCTGTATTTAATTGAAGGTGATGAAGAAACTTACCTTTCCTTTTTTAAAAGAAATTTTTATTGAATCATAATTGATTATACATATTTTTGGGGTTCAACATTGACATGTTGATCAAACCAATATTACTAGCATATATATTGTTACAAATCGTATTTATTCTTTATGCCCCTTGTCCAATCTCTCCCTATCCCCCTCGCCCTCCCCCCCACCTCTGATAACCCCGATTTCTTATCTCCTGAAAGAGTAATGGTTACTCTGTTGATTTGTTGCCCAGATGATCTGTCCAATGTTGAGAGGTGTGTTCAGGTCCCCCAGTATTATCATGGAGCAGATGCTTCTTCTGTCACTCTGGAATGGGCTTTGTGGAGAGAGACATCCTTTTCTTTTCTTTGGTCTCTGCTGGTGACTCTCCTTGTGTCAGTGTACTCCAGTGGCTGGCAGACCATCTGTGTGGTGGTTGTGGCATCTAGCAGCTTTTGCAGCAGCTGTGGTTATTGTGGTGGCTGTGGTGGGCCACCCACATGGAGGTGATGTTTTTAGCATGCTTCTTGGCACTGGTGGTGTGCCTGGTTGTGGGAGGGGTGTTCGGTCCCTGGCTGCAGGCCTCAGGTCCCGGTTGGGGGGGGAGGCCCTGAAGTGCTGTTGGTGTGCCTGGACCAGAACTAATTTTTTGTCCTTTGCTTACCTCTAAAGTTGGGGATCTTCTTGTGAGGACCAGTACTTGAGATGTGTGGTTTAGCTAAATTGCTGCTTTGCTGCTGATTTCCTAGGGAAGGCTTTCTGTGCAGCTCAGGTTTTAATGGTTGACTTTATAGGTACTTCTGGCTCTCCAGAGACCTGGTGCACCTGGGTTGTGTAAAAACTCTGATCTGGGCCTGAGTCTTTTCATCAAACTGCATCCCATGCAATTCTATATTTCTGACCAGTCTCCTCTGAGTGGTCCTATGCTGATTGGGGTGCTAGTCAGCTATCCTTGCTGTGCCCCAGTGTTCCCCGGGTGGGCCCGTCTCCCCCACTGCCCGTGCTGCAAACACTTCCCATGGGACCCGCTGTGCACCAGTCCCTTGCGATGACTCACCGGCCTCTGAATTGCTCTTTTTTCCAGCTGTTGTGGCTCCTTGCTCCTATGTGGGTCCAGGGGAACCCTGTTAGTGGTCTTGCTGGCCTGGGGGCCACCAAGGCCCTCTTTTCCCCTGCCGCCTCCACGTAACTTCATTCGAAAGGCACAGCAGCTCCAGCCTTAAAGCAGCCACCATACAAAACAGTCAGAGCAGTTTTTTCTATCATCATGGCTTCTCCAGCCTTCATGCATTCTGTAGGTCTCTCCTCCTCTTCTCCTGAGCTCTAGAGGCCCCAGCTTGGCTGAAGTTGCTTTTTTGTAGTAGTAAATTGGTTGATTTCTGGGAGAGAGTGATGCTGGGGACTGTCTATTCCACCATCTTCAGCAGAAAGCCATCTTCCCTTTTTTTAATGTGTAGGATAAGTTGAAATGTGTGTGTATGTGTATAATAGATATAAATTATGAGTAGCTGTTCTTACCTGTTTCCGTTTCTCTTAGGGAATCTTTGTTCCACTGTTATTGTTTCCTATACTGTATCCTTCCAGAAAGATATTACACTTATATAACAATATATGAAAATATTTGCTCTCTTTCTTTCCCCACCTTTATGCAAAAATGAATATATCCTATTTATTATTTTTCACTTTGCTTTATTCATAGGAAATCATTCTGTGTGTGTGTATATAAAAAAACTTCCTAAGTCTTTCTCATTAGCCTACATAGTTTTACAGTATATGAATGTCATAATTTACTTTACAGTCTAATATTAATATATATTTACTTTGTTTTCAATTTTTTGCTAATACAAATTGTGCTGTAAGGAATAACATAGATCTTGTCATACATATCGGATATATTTGTAAGATAAATTCCTGCAACTGGAATTACTGAGTTATTTAAACTTCTGATAAGAATTGCCAAATTGCCTTTCACAGAGGTTGTATAACTCAATAAACATTTTGCAGCAATCAGCAATGTATGAGAGTGTCTGCTTCCGCTCAACAATGTATGGTAGTGAGTTAAGTTGAACATCTTCTCATGTATTTAAACAGTTGTTTTCATTTCCTTTTCTATGAATTATGTTACACTTAAGTTTCTTTTGAACTGTGCTGGGATACGAGACAATTATGGATTAATTATCAGTTTATTTATAGTGAAAGATATTTGCATCTCAAGCACCAAGTACAAGTTAATTGCAGAGTAAATTTTAAAATCATAATGGATTTAGTCTTATTTCTACTCTCAGTTTTCTGTTTTTTACCTTGTGTGTTTGATGGTGGGGCTGAATTGTTTTTAAATTTTTATTTTGTTGGACTTTATATCCTGTGGGCCCTTTGGTCTAACAGGAAAAAACAGGGCTGAAAGCTAATAAAGGTATTGAAGTGTTTGGGGTGTTATGGTAGACACTTATCCAAAGTACGTGGGGACCCAAAGGACAGTGTGGTCATTTCAGTTGGACTGACTTCTGGTTAGACCTGAGAGATAAGGTTATTTAATAATTTGTTGGTTTATTAATGTAAAAAAAGGATCCAGTAGGAAAATGTTTGTTTAGCTGTTTCCTCAGCATTAGCATAAAGAAAGTGGCATGAAGCAGTTTGCCATGTTCTGGGAACTATAAGCTGTTTGATATAGTTGAAGCATGGGGTCTGAAGGGTGTGGCAGTGAAGCAATAGGACAGGAGCCAGATTGCAGTAGATCTTGACTGGCAAACACAGGAGTTTGGGGTACAATTGAGTAGTTTGATGTGAGTATTTTAAAAAATTAATTGAAATTGTGAAACACTACGTAAATACTTAGAAATAAAAGCATTGAAAGTGCTTCATTGCTATAAGTACAGTTTGTTGACTATTTATAAACATAAACTTCTAGACATGAGGTAAACTCATGGACCTGAGAATCAGAATATGTTGATTCTTAAAGCCTTTCTTTTGACTGACTGTGTGGCCTTGGACAATTCATATACCTGTAGTTGGAACTAGATAGACAAAGTATTTTCTAACCCAGGTCGTATTTATTAATTGAGAATGGGAATTGAAATTTAAGTCTAAGGTGATTGCTTTTTTACCTTTATATTGTTTGATGTAAATTTATACTAGAAGATACTTGAAAATTGCATGTAATCTTTCCTTAACAAGTTCTTTATCATTTACAAAAATAATTGTCATTCCAGCACTAACACAATAATATTTTAGATTATTTTTGTTGAAATTAATGATGGTTTGTTTATTGGGGTTGGGTAGTTGCAGAGAAATTGCTTAAGAACCCAGCTTCAGTAGAATCATATATTGTTGTTACAGTTTCAGATGCAGTGAGTCATCATAATTTTCAAAAAATAAGGATGGTGTTAATTTACAATGTTATCTTGGTCCATGACACTTAGTATTTCAAGGAGGTTTCACTATGATATATAATTATCATATATCATATACATATATAATCATGATATAATATCTGTCAGATAGAATGACTAATAAGTGATTTAAGGTTTACAACCTAGACAATTTTTTTTTTCATGGAGAAATAAAATAACATGGTTGAGTCAATATGTTAGGTAAGATTTTTTTAAAACCTGCAATATGTATGCTTTTAAAATCATTTAAAGAGCACGTTTCCTTTTCAAATATTAGGTGTTAGAGTGTGGAGTTTGTGAAGATGTGTTTTCTTTGCAAGGAGACAAAGTTCCTCGCCTTCTGCTTTGTGGCCACACAGTCTGTCATGACTGTCTTACCCGCCTCCCTCTTCATGGAAGAGCAATCCGTTGCCCATTTGATCGACAAGTAACAGACCTGGGTAGGAAAATTATTTGTATGAATTTAAGATAGAAAATTATTCATGTAATACAAATGTCATAGAAAATAATTTATTTCCACTTGATTTTTATAATTAAAATTCCAAGGAGGTTTCAGAAAACCTGAGTTTCTATTAAGGTCAGTAGTCTTCTAACTGTAAAGTAGCTATTTTATTTCATTTTCTGAAATGTTTATATTCAGTACATATATATGTGAATAACTTTAAGACACCTAAGGAAAATGTGCTATCCTTAATCAAAGAAATAAGAATATTTATCACAGAATAAATCATATGTCTGAAGCCATTAATCCAATAAAACAGTGTTTTCTTTACAAATGAATAAGCCAATAATTAAAATAGAGATAAATTATTTGAGTCTCAGCATGTTTTAATTCATTAATGTCAGAGACGGAAGTGTTTATAGCTTATGCTAACAACTCCTTATTTTCTCTTGAAATGAATTAAAGTCTTGTGGATTTTTTTCATTTTCCTGCATACTTTTTTTTTTTTTTTCGTGCCCAGCAACGGATCGCAACCCTCAGTGTCGCGCCCGTACCGGACCGGACTGGCAACGGGATCGCAACCCTCGGTGTTGCGCCTGCACCTCGCTCAGCCAGTGAGCGGGAACCGGTCTTTATGTGGGATCCGAACCCTCGGCGGGAGCGCCGCCGCGCTCCCAAGCGGCGCACTGTAGCAGTGCGCCACCGGGCCGGCCCTTCCTGCATACTTTTAAAGCTTTGCTTTGTATATTTCAAAATAAGTTATTACTTTGGCATACCAGGTTTGGAAATAACATTTATTAATATTTGAACCAATTATTTTATGACATAAGTGCTGTAAGTTTACTCTTTTTGACAAGGGAGTGTTCTCCAAAATAAAGAGTTTAAGGATGCCATTATATTTAGGTTAGTAGCATTGCTTAAGACTGTTTTAGTGCAGGGCCGGCCTGGTGGCGCACTGCTACAGTGCGCCGCTTGGTAGCGCGGCGGCGCTCCCGCCGAGGGTTCGGATCCCACATACAGACCAGTTCCCGTTCACTGGCTGAGCGAGGTACGGGTGCAACACCGAGGGTTGCGATCCCGTTGCTGGTCCCGGTCCGGTATGGGCGCGACACTGAGGGTTGCGATCCATTGCCGGACACGAAAAAAGACAAAAAAGAAAAAAAAAAAAAAAAAGACTGTTTTAGTGTATTCATACTGTATGTCAAGAGGGACACATTAACAATAATTTATCCACCAAAAAAAGGAAGCATGAGTACTCATATTTTTAGGTTGGAAAACTAAATGCTAAGAAACATGGTTTAAAAAAATTTTCTTGTAGAGAAAGAATAGGTTTCTTAAGGTTTTTGGTGGTCTTTTATGAAAATAAGTAGTATGTAAGTATATTTGCAAGATAACTCATATAGGACAGTGATAGCATTATTATAAATACCATCAACTGACTAGTAGCCAAGAAATAACAGGAGTTGGGGAGGTATCTCTGTATTGAGATTCTTGTACGGCCTTTTATTCTGTAAGATATTCATATATCATACCATTTCCTTATATAAAATTAGAAATGGTAACATTTAGCAAATGGAAGATAGAACCTTTCATATTTTTGAATAGTACTGTATCTTATCTACATTAATACCACAGTGTGGGGGTGTTACCATCCTTAATGTTTAACTAAATTAGAAATTTATGACATCTTAGGTTGAAATCAGACATGACTACTATCACAACATTAGAAAAAGCAACTGTGCCTTGGATAAAGATTGTAATTACTATAACTTCTAGGTTAGATTTTTTACTGTGATTCCAACCTGTGGAGTATGTGTTAGCAACCGTGGATATAGCTGGATATCATTCTTTAAAATATATATATGTTTTCAATTGTATTATAGAAATAATGAATGTACACATTGTAGAAAATTTGAAAAAATGTGAAAGTAGAAAGAAGAAAAAAATCATTTGTATTTCCTCCTTCTAGACGAAAACTATTATTTTTTATTTTTGTTTTTTTTTTAAAAGATGACTGGTAAGGGGATCTTAACCCTTGACTTGGTGTTGTTAGCACCACACTCTCGCAAGTGAGCCACGGACTGGCCCTAGATGAAAACTACTATTAACGTTAAAGGTCATAATTAGAATTCTTCTCTAGTCCAAGAAGAATATAAATAGTTATAAGTATTGATCAGCAGTTTTGCTGGTTCTCTTCCTCTGTCCATATGGTAAAATTATACTTCCCTGCCCTCTTATAGTTATTTGTTGCTGTGTGATTTCCATTTAATCAGTGAAATATGAGCAGAAGAAAAGTGTTTACTTCCAGGTAAAAGTTAAGAGCAGGTTTATGATGGCTCAAGATAAATCCTTCTTCCTGCTACAGTGAGGGGTCCAGGGGTTGGAGGCTCAGTGTTCTGTGTCCCTGACTATGGACAATGGAGAACAGAGCCTCTCTTGTCTTTCCAACACCTGAAATGTTGCGTAAGCAAAAAGTAAATCATTATTTTAAGCCATCGAGATTTTATGGCTGTTTTAACAGTTGCAGAATTGTTAAGTGATATACTAGGCAGTTAATAGGTACTGCTAGGAATTTATGTGTATATGTTCATTGTATAATGATTGAATATTTGGAAAATTGTCAAGACCATATTTTTAAATGGTCATTTAGTATGCTGCTTAGCCTTTATATAGACTAGATAGAACTCAGCTTGTTGTAGAATACATGTGAAAAATTGAAGCAATTAAGAAGAAGGTCTCATGGAGGCAGCAAGGCTGAAGGAGGAATACCGGGTGGGCTGCATAGTGATACTTGGGAAAGGAGGTCCCAAAAGTCAGAGAGGAGGATAAATGTATTTAGTCTAGTTTTTTTTTTTTTTTTGAGAACCACAACAAGAAATGCCCTTTTTTTTTTTTTTCAAGTAAAGAGAAGCGAAGAGGAAGGTGAGCCCTTCAGGCAATGACCCCATCATCCTTTCGTATATTTTTTCTTTCAACGAACATGTATTAAGTGGCAGCCATGTCAGATGGTATTTGTTGCACAGAAGTTCACTGTACAGACTGATGATATTCCTTCTAACTGCTGAAGGATGTGGCTTTCATTTAGGCGTAGGAAATGTGTGTGTGTGTGTGTGTGTGTATGCATGTGCGTGTATGCGTATGTGCATGTGCTTATGCACATACACACACATGCATATATGGATGTTCATCTGGTCTATGTGGTCAGTTTTGGAGAAAAGAATGTGCCTAGAGTCTTACCTACCTACAAGAGATTATTGTCTTGCTTTGAGGTAATGCTGTGTATATTGTGTGAGAAGGACTTTATATAATCATTGACTGCTACAGGTTAGAGAAGGGGTGGGGGAAAAATTACCTTTAGCTGTTCTAGTTCCCGTTCACTTAGAAGTGAAAATTTTTTTTTTTAGGTCAAGTGTATCTTTCATACAATGGTTTACAAACATGAATTATAGCTTATTTGTGTTCATGAAATCAATTTAATTGGTTGAGAGCAGCATTTTAAAAAAGGAAATAGAATAAAAAATACCAGAGTATGTTGTGTACTGCTGTAAGGGTAACTATTTATTTGTGGAACTTTTGCTTCAGTTATATATTTATATATACATATTGTCCTGGGTTGCAATGTAAAAGATATTTGTTACTGTAGGTGTTCGTAAAAAATATTTGATAGCACTTGTTTTAAAGTCAGTGACAAAATAGGATTTGTAGGGCCGGCCCGTGGCTCACTCGGGAGAGTGTGGTGCTGATAGCACCAAGGCCACAGGTTC
>NW_007726454.1:482810-484979 GCF_000696425.1 Galeopterus variegatus | reverse complement strand
GTGGTGCTGACAACACCAAGCCAAGGGTTGAGATCCCCTTTACCGGTCATCTTTAGGAAAAAAAAAAATAGGATTTGTAAAGTTAAATGATAGAAAAATAATTGAATTTTAAAATATGTTTCTGCCTAGAATGCTGAGGGGTTCTTCCATTTTATAAAGAAAACATTTACAAAGCAACTTTTCTGGCATGAAAAGAAAATTTGAATTTTTAAAATTTAGACATTATTGATGACTAAACTATATGATTTAGAAATTACTGTTGAGGTATAAGGTAAAAGATTAATATTCCATTTTGTTAGTATTAGTTTTGTTTGTATATTCTAGGAGATTCAGGTGTCTGGGGATTGAAAAAAAATTTTGCTTTATTGGAGCTTTTGGAACGACTGCAGAATGGACATATTGGTCAGTATGGAGCTTCAGAAGAAGCCATTGGGATATCTGGAGAGGTATTGATTGAACTTGGTGAATATTTAAAAGCATGAATTTTTCTTTTAATTTAAAATATTTGCCATTATTAGCACAATATTGAGGATACTTCAAAAAAATTCATGGAAAAATAGAATTGAAAGATAATATAAATCTTTCCATGAACTTTTTGAAGTATCATTGTATTTCCTCATTTTCTTCAGCAAGTTGATTTTTAGAAACCCAACATTTTATTACATTACAGTTCTAAAGGTAACAGAACAAAAGTAAAATTGAAACTTTAATTCTTTGAAAATAGTATGCCTAAACTGTTTTATGTATAAACTTTCCTTCTTATCATAGTTCAAATTTTTCCAAGGATAAAGTGAAAAGAGTAAGATTATAAAAGAGTAAGAAAGATGTGTAAGCTACGTTAGACAGAATTTGCAAAAGTAAATCAGTCAACAGTAAAGCACAGCAAAAGAAAAACTGCATGAAAGAGGCCATTTGGTGTAGAGGCCAAATGCTTTAAAGATAGCGGTAGGTTTTGAGGGAATTACTACTATTAAATATCTTCAAGAAAAGGTTAAATTATGTGTATATATACTCTCTTTATCCAGACAGGCAGATGTCTAGTAAATATTAGAAAAAAATTATTAATATTGGATTTTAACAGTGTTAAAATACATTTTTAGGATGTGAGGGTGATTTGGCTGTAACATCTGTCACCCCATTGTTAGTGTGTGAGGGTGATCTGGCTGTGACATCTGTCAACCCCAACTCCAGGGTTGATTTAGCTGATCTGGCTGGCTAGGTGGGTGTCCCCTTCCTCCCTCACTACTCCATGTGTGTCCCTCCCAAAGCTGTGTGCTTGGTCCAAGAGGACGACATTCCCCAGTAGAGGAGAAGACCATTCTTTGGTCAAAGGAGTAGCCGCGCTCCCCTGCCAGAACCTCCAAACAAGCTCTCAAGATCCATTTGTAGGACAACATAGGGTAGTCAAGCTTCCAAGACTCCAGCCACATCCAAATGAGGGGCTGCATGTGGCAGTCTGCTTTTCTAAAAAAAATAATACATTTTTAGCACTTAATGAATTGTCTACATAGCTTATGATGTAATGTAGGACATGGCCTTATTAGACTGTCCTGGATATAAGAATATTTGTTTTAAATAACAGTTAATAATTTTTTTTTGTTAGTTAATGATTTTGGTTATCAACTTTTAAACCACATATTTTGTGTCAAAAATTGTCAGATTGATTTCTACTTTCCTTTTATTACATGAGATTTCTTTATAGTAAAGTGAATCAGTGAAATGAATTTCAGGCTGAGGACTGTTTTCTAAAATTTTTGCAGTTCTTTCATGTGACATATCTTTTATCTTTATTTCATAGTGTTGACCTTGTAAATTATTTGTCAAGTCTGGAAAACAGAAGACAAATTTTTTATGGTACATGTACATATTTGTCTTAATTGCAAACAAAACTGTTCAACTTTGGGTTCATTTTTTATTTATTGTGATAATGAATGACATCATTGATGTTGTAAAGCTACACGACTATGCCAGTTGTCGGGTTACAGCAATAGCATAGTGACTATGCCAATTGTATGGTTAAGGCTGTAGTTAGGCTAATTGTCTGGTTGGCATAATTCATAACTAAAGCCAAAGCATTTCGTTATTTTAGTTATATTAAGTTTCCATTTGTATTGTCAGGGCTAGGGCTCAGACTCTTCAAACCTGTTGTATAGACTGGGTCACCAGACC
>NW_007726454.1:437155-482450 GCF_000696425.1 Galeopterus variegatus | reverse complement strand
ATATCTTTTATCTTTATTTCATAGTGTTGACCTTGTAAATTATTTGTCAAGTCTGGAAAACAGAAGACAAATTTTTTATGGTACATGTACATATTTGTCTTAATTGCAAACAAAACTGTTCAACTTTGGGTTCATTTTTTATTTATTGTGATAATGAATGACATCATTGATGTTGTAAAGCTACACGACTATGCCAGTTGTCGGGTTACAGCAATAGCATAGTGACTATGCCAATTGTATGGTTAAGGCTGTAGTTAGGCTAATTGTCTGGTTGGCATAATTCATAACTAAAGCCAAAGCATTTCGTTATTTTAGTTATATTAAGTTTCCATTTGTATTGTCAGGGCTAGGGCTCAGACTCTTCAAACCTGTTGTATAGACTGGGTCACCAGACCACTCACATGCCAGGCTGGGTCATCAGACCCTTTACATGCAGGTCCATGCTAGGGAATTAGGAAAGATCCCGGGAGCCATTGGCAGGTGACAGGAGCTCAGTCCTCAACAGCAGCTTACAGCAGCGGTAGCAGCAGTGGCAGTGGCCTCTCGGGGCATCCCAGGGGTGCAACAGCTTGCAGCCACAGACTCCAGTAGCAATAGTGCCCCCAGGGGGCACCCTGGGGCTGGGGGACCCCGTGGATCAGAGCCATTTGTCATTTATACTTAAGTCATAGTCCAGGATATCTGGGTGCCCATATGCATCTACATCAGCCAATAGCCAAGGAACACCTGGGTGTGCGTGCATATTTATGTCAAATGCTCAGCAAGATTCTGAACATCTGAGGGGCCCTGACAATTTTCCTGTATTTTCCTAGCAGATGTGTTTTCTAATTTTTATTTCTGGAAAATTATACCAAATTTCTCTGCCTCCAATTTTGGATTTTTAGGAAAAGTTTCTTAGCATTCTTTATTTTCTGACATGTAATTTTTTACCCACTTGAAATGCTTTTTTAGTAATTCATGAAAACTAGAAATAATATTTAGAAGCTTGTATATAATGTAGGGTTTTTTTTGTTGTTGTTGTTTGCTTAAATCAGTGGTTTTCAACCATGATTGTGCAATAGACTCACCTATGGAACTATTGGGCTATACTTGCTTATATTTAGAAAAAAACACACAAGTCTGGACTTCGCTCACAACCTTTTTTTTTTTTTTTTTTTTTTGGTAGCATGCTGGGATGGGGATCTGTACCTGTGACCTTGGGGTTATAAGGCTGAGCTTGAACCAACTGAATTAACCAACCAGCCCCTATTCACAATCTGTTGAACTAAGAAAGTCCCAGGTTGGAGTCTGGGCATCTGTGTTTTTAAAAGCTTCACAGCTAATTTTGATGCATACTCCCAAGTTATCTAAATAGCATTTGTGTTTCTGTCCTTCCTATACATGAGCATGACAAGTAATATTTAAAGCAGTGGGGATGCATTTAATATCAGATAATTTTTTTTTGCCTTAAAAAAAGACTTCTAAACTCTCTATGGTTCAGTTTCTCATGTTTAAAGTGAGGGTGTTTGGTGGAAGAGCTCTTTTCACTGACTGTGAATTTATGATAATAGCTTTTTGGCCTCAGACTCATCAAGTATTGGTAGTCAATCTTGGGAATACCATGTCTTCTCACTTACCTGTAGAAATGAATACGTTCTCAGATGAGTAGTGAATGACCTTTGTGCTTAATTACCAGTTTATTTTCATATATAAAGAGTCTTCAAAAAGTTCACATAAAGATTCGTATTATATTTTAATTCCGTTTTTTCACGATCTTTTTGAAATACCCTTGTATAAAGGCTAGTCAGTTAAAAAAGATTATGGGCTTTTATATTTCAAAATTCTCCTGTTAGATTGAGTTCAGTTGTAAGGCATTAACTTTTTGTTTTTTAGAGCATCATTCGTTGTGATGAAGATGAAGCTCATGTCGCGTCTGTATATTGCACTGTGTGTGCCACTCACTTGTGCTCAGACTGTTCCCAAGTTACTCATTCCACAAAGACGTTAGCAAAGCACAGGCGAGTGCCTCTAGCTGATAAACCTCATGAGAAAACCATGTGCTCTCAGCACCAGGTGCATGCCATTGAGTTTGTTTGCTTAGAAGAAGGTTGTCAAACTAGCCCACTCATGTGTTGTGTCTGCAAAGAATATGGAAAACACCAAGGTCACAAGGTATGAATTTAATTAAATTGGATGACTGACTAGTTTACCAGTCCACCATTCATTTTCACTGACCTAGTTCTTTATGCTAAAGCTAGGGATGAAGAAAAGTTAAGTGATGAATGAATTGGTCTTGGTAGCATGAAAAGTAATGAGATACAAATTCTTTTTAAAATTATTTATTTATTTTTATTATTATTAGTATATTCATTATTATAAATCATGATTTTCATTTATGCCCTTTACCCAATCTATTCCTCCCCAAGTACCCTCCTTCCCTCTCTCCATCTCTAGTAACCTTAGGTTCGTTCTTTCCTTCTGAAAGTTCAATGAATTGATCTTCTCTTTCTCTCAATGAGAGATTTAATTTCTGAATGTCATAAAAATTTTAGAGAGGACACATGATTATTTCTTTACTGAAAAATAGCTTTCCAGCAGGAAAAAAATTCTCTTTTTTGTGTGCATGTTTTCAAAGTGCAGTGGATTGCTTTGACAATATGTCTGTTGATAAACTGTTACCAGTACAATTTTAGAGAGTCTCTTGGTTTCTTATTTAGTGGTAAAATGATTGCAGGATAAATAGTTTTCTTTTTCTTTTTTTTTTTTTTAAAAAAAAAGATGACCGGTAAGGGGATCTTAACCCTTGACTTGGTGTTGTCAGCACCACGCTCACCCAATGAGCCAACCGGAAAGGAGATCTGAACCCATGGCCTTGGTGCTATCAGCACCACACTCTCCTGAGTGAGCCACGGGCCCGCCCAGGATAAATAGTTTTCTTATGAAGAAGTGGAAGCAAATTAGTATTTTTTACGTTCTTATGCTGTGCTTTTTCTAAATGTATTATAAAAGCCACATGTGGCTGATTTTTTGCATTAACTGAAGGGACAAATAGTTTTCTATATCATTAGTCAATACTATGAGTTCTTTTCTATAATTATGTTGCATTTTATAGCATTCGGTATTGGAACCAGAAGCTAACCAGATCCGAGCATCAATTTTAGATATGGCCCACTGTATACGGACCTTCACTGAGGAAATCTCAGATTATTCCAGAAAATTAGTTGGAATCGTTCAGCACATTGAGGGAGGAGAACAAATAGTGGAAGATGGAATTGGAATGGCTCACACAGAACATGTATGGATTTTTTCTTCCTTCTTACCTTCTTACCCTTTTCTCTTTTCACCTTTAGTAAGTATTTATTGAGCAATTACAATGTGCCAGTACTGCACTAGTCACTGGAAATAAGTTTTTTTTAAAAAGTGTCTGTCTTTGTGGAACTTGTAATCCATCATAGAAGAGAGACAGTTTCAAATGTGGTGACTATTTATTTTGTGGGGGGAAGTACAGGATGCCTTGGCAGTACAACAATTTATGTAGGTCAGGGAAGGCTTCCTAGAAGAAGTGATATCTAAACAGAGATTTGAAGGAATTCAGTCAGGGAGAAGAGTCAGGTGGGGAGTGAGTTGTTCCAGAAGAGAAAGCGTATGTTGAAATGCCTGTAAATGAGGACTGGACATATCGTAGAAACTTGAAGTTCAGTATGGTTGGAGCTTTGAGTATTGAGTGGGGCATGGCAAGAAAAGAGGTTAGAGAGTTAAAGGCCAAATCACGCAGGTTTTTGTTAGCTACAGTAAAGAGTTTGGAACTTGGCTAAGAGCAGTGATGTGCCATTGAAGAATTGACATAGGAATGACATAATCAGATTTACATTAAGAAAGGTTGCTCTTAAATTTAGAAAATGAATTGGAAGAACAACAAGATTGGAAGCAGGGAGGCCTATCAGGAAGTTTTTGAAATTATCTAGTTGAGAGATATTTATGGCCTATATACTAGGATAGTGAGAATGGAGAAAAGTAGATTTGAGATTTTAAAGAAGTAGAATAGGTGGGTTTTAGTGATGAATTGTTAATATTGATTGGACAGTAAGTTGGACGATCAGGCAATTAGACCATTTAAAAGGCTATTATAATAATCAAGTGAGAGATGATAATGGCTTGGGTTAGGTTGGTAGAAGTAGAGGTGATGAGGCATGATCATCAGATTCTGGATATATTTTGAAGTTAGCAGAATTTGTTAAGGGACTAGTTGTGGGATATGAAAGAAGTGTTAAGGATGACTCCAATTTTTTTGGCTTCAACACCCAGGAGGATGGAATGGCTTTTACTGAGATAGAGATAACTAGGTTTAGGGGTGAGAAGATTGGAGATTAAGTACTCCATTTTGCTTGAGATGTCATTTATAAACAGACATCTAAAGTCTGTAGTTGAAGAGAAAGCTATGGTGTGGAGATTTAAATTTTGGAAATTATAAGAGTAAAGATGGTATTTAAATGTTCAAGATTTCACATATAAAATCTTTGTTAAGTTTACAATTGATTAAAACTTATTTTTATTTCCTTAGGTACCAGGTACAGCTGAGAATGCTCGATCATGTGTCCGAGCTTATTTTTCTGACCTACATGAAACTCTGTGTCGTCAAGAAGAAATGGCTCTAAGTGTTGTTGATGCTCATGTTCGTGAAAAACTGATTTGGCTCAGGCAGCAGCAAGAAGATATGACTATTTTGTTGTCCCAGGTTTCAACAGCCTGCCTCCATTGTGAAAAGACTTTGCAGCAGGTAGGTAGTTAAAATGTGGCTAAGACCTTAGTTGTAAGGTTAAGTAAATAATAACTGGAGGTATGTACTAGTCTATTTTATTAATTTAATAAATATTTTGTGTCTGCTGCATTCATTAATGTTTTGCTTAGGACATGGTCTCTAACCTTGGATTGCTCCACCAACCATATTAGTGTCCTTTTTTTTTTCATGTGGCATCCCCACCATAAAGCCATAGGTTCTAGAAGCCCTCTAATTTCTTATCATTCTTCAGTCGTGCCTTTTACTCTTCTTTGCTAAGTATATACTATTCTTTCTTCTTGGAGTGCCTATATCTCTCTTTTCTAATAGTGGAAATTCTTCTCCTTCAGGGTCCAGCTCAAATGTTTGCTGTTCTTTGAAACTCCCTCTTCCTTGGTCTTTTTTTGGGTGCCTCTCTAACATATACTACCTACCTACAAGTAGGTAATTCAGTGATTCTTAACTTCAGTGTGAGAGTAAAACCATGTTTTGTGATGGTTGAAGTATTGTAAGCAATTTGTTACCCAGTTTGCAAATGATTTAATTTTTAAATAAATGAGATTTAAGGTTATTCTAGCAAAACTGTCAGTTTTACACATTTTTATTTCAGATCTGCTTTCATAGTGGGAGATATAAGAATAATTATTGCCTTAGGAATTTCAGAAAAGCTGCTGTCTGTCTTATCTTTCTTTCCTTTTTTTTTTTTTTGTCCTTTTTGAGACCGGCCGCACCGCGCTCAGCCAGTGAGCGCTGTGAGTGCACCGGTCATCCCTATATAGGATCCGAACCCGCGGTGGGAGCGCTGCTGCAGTCCCAGCGCCGCACTCTCCCGAACGCGCCACGGGCTCGGCCCTGTCTTATCTTTCTGATATACTGCTAATAATTGTATTCATTTCCCATCACTGTAGCCTAAACCATTTATCATCGTAGAGTTTTTTCTCTTAAATCAAATATCCGATTACACATATATGGTTGTAGCCAGCCTATAACTTCATCAGTCTTGAGTTGTTGTTTAGTCCTTTTCACATTGAATTGTAACAGTTGATGTATATGCTATTTATTGTCTTTCAGCTCCAATCCTACGCTTCTATCCTCTGCTTTGTGATGCTGGGATTAGAATTCTACAAAACATGTCTCTGTGTTGCCAGCTGGCTCTATGTTAGGCACTGCCAATAGGGGGCACTATAGGGGGAATGGAAGATGGGAAGCAGCTCCTGTGGGTTCCTATTTGCTTGCGGTTCTTGTGAATGACAATCTCTTTGGGAGGGCTGCCTCCCTCAGAGGTCTGAGTTTCAGCTCCATGGGATACCTCCTGGAAGTTTCTAAGTTATAATAATTCTGTCCTCTTCCCTTTATTCCCCCAGCCCTGTGGGTGGTATTTATTTTGTACAGTGGCTACCTCCTTGATACCTCAGAGCTGTTTTTATCTTTTTAGTTACCTAGTTAATAACTACTCCTAGGTAACAGTTCTTCATATTAAGCTCATTCTGTTCAAATAATTGGTGTGATTTGTGTCTTATGATTTGACCTTGAATGATACAATATGCGTATTTGTCCTTCTAGATGCTGATCTGATGCATCTTGTTTGTCTTCATATTTCTATAGTCTTTGTATCTACACAGAAAGAGCTTAATAAATCCTTGTTCAATTCATGATGGGAATTCAAGCTACCCAGCAAAATCAAAATGGAATCACGTCCTAAATAGTATTTACTTGAATACTTAAAAGCATTTTCATATTTATTTTATGAAAAACTATGTTCATAGTTACTGAAATATTTAAAAGTATTTTAGAGTTTCTGAAACATTGTGTCAAAATAAGTGATAATTGTTAATGATATGGTATTATCTCTTTATGTTAATGCAAATGAAAACAGGGTTTTGGATTCCTTTTTCATATGGACCTGTTAGTTTTGTTCTATTCTGTAGTCACAGAACCCAAACCCCAACCAATGTTCTTAAAAGTTCTTGCCATAGGGCTAGCTGGTAAGCTCAGTTGGTTAGAGTGTGGTGCTAACACCAATGTCCAGGGTTCATTCCCTGTACTGGCCAGCTGCCAAAAAAAAAAGTTCCTGCCACAGAGGAAAGTGAACAGAGAAATGAATGGAACATCACAAATTTATTTTCACTTTTGAGAACAAAACCTAATTATCTTTTCCTCTGAAGAAATTATGTACTAAGTTCTAGACGTGATGCTGGATGCTGAATATTTGTCCATTTAACAAATACGTGTTGAGTGCCTATTATATGCCATGTACCTTTTAGGTACTTAGGATATATCAATAAACAAAATAAGCAGAGAGCCATAATCTTGTGGAAATAACATTCTAGCAAGGAGAAGAAAGGCAATAAACCATAACCATAGCTAGGTAAGTATTGTACTGTATATTAGAAAGTGATAAGAACTAAAGAAAAAAGCACCCTACATACCACATGTTTGTGTTTGTACAGCAGATTGCATCATTAAATAGAGTAGTCAGGGTAAGCATTATTGAGAGAAGGTGAGATTTAAGGGAAGAAGGTGAAGGAATTAGTTCAAGCCCTAGTGGGGGAAGAGGATTCTAGTGGAGGAAATGGTAGACAAAAATCCTACAGCAGTATTCCTGGTGTGTTCAAGGAAAAGCAAAAGAGGGCTCTTTGGCTGGAGTAGAGTAAGTGAAGGAGGGAGTAATAGGAGCTAAAATCACAGGTCATAGGGAATTATATGTAATGAAAGCCCTGTGGGCCATTGTGAGGATGTAAGGTTTTACTGATTAAGATGGGGGAACCATTGTGGTGTTTTGAGCCCAAGAGTGACTAGATCTTATTAGTTAGAAGGATCACTCTAGCTGATGTGTGTGTATACTGGGTATATACTGCTGTAGATTGGATGCCTCCCTGCCCCAGCTTCACTGAAGCATAAATCCCCACTATAACTGTTCAGAGGGAAATGCTATTGTAATTGAAAGGTGGGGCCTTGAAGAGGTGATTAGATTGTAGGACCATGCCATAGTGAATGGATTAACAATGGTGGTCAGGGGTGTGGTTCTGAGGGCTTCAAAAGAAGAGCGCATGAGAGATTAGCCTCTTTCTGCTCCTCCATTTTTTGCCATGTGAGACCCCTGGGTCACTGTCGCCACTACCAAGACCCTTACCAGATGTGTTCCCTGGACTTTGGACTTCCCAGCCTCAGACACTGTAAGCTGTAAATTTCATTTTCTTATAAATTACCCAGTTCCAGGTATTTTGTTATAAGCAACAGAAACGGACTAATACATATACCCAGTCGTGGGATTGCTGAGTCATAAGGTAGTTCTATTTTTAGTTTTTTGAGGAACCTCCATCGTTGTCCATAGTGGCTATATTAATTTACATTGCCACCAACAATGTATGAGAGTTTCTTTGCATCCTCACCAGCATTTGTTATTTTCTGTCTTTTTGATAATGGACATTGTAACTGATGATATCTTATTGTAATTTTGATTTGCATTTCCCTGATGATTAGTGATAGTGAGCATTTTTTCATATGCTTGTTGGCCATTTGTGTGTCTTCTTTGAAGAAATGTCTGTTCAGGTCCTTTGCCCATTTTTAAATTGGGTTATTTGTTTTTTTTGCTATTGAGTTGCTTGAGTTCCTTATATATTCTGGATATTAGCCCATTGTCACATGTGTAGTTAGGCAGTTTCTCACATTCTGTAGGTTGTCTCTTCACTTTTTTGATTGTATCCTTTGCTGTGCAGAAGCTTTTTAGTTTGATGTAATCATACCATTTTTGTATTTTTGCTTCAGTTGCTTGTGCCTTTGAGTCTTGTTCAAAATAGCACTGCCCAGTACAATTTCATGTATCATTTCCTATATGTTTTCTTCTAGTAGTTTCATGGTTTTAGGTCTTAAATTTAGGCCTTTGATAAATTTTGAGTTGATTTTCATGTATGGTGAGAGATAGAGGTCTAATTTCAATCTTCTGCATGTGGACATCCAGTTTTCCCAGCAACATTTATTGAAGAGACTGTCTTTACTCAGTGTTTAGTCTTCTGACCTTTTAAAAATATCATGTGAGTGTAAGTGGGTGGATTTATTTCTGGGCTCTGAATTCTGATCCATTGGTCTATTTGTCTGTTTTTATGCCAGTACCATGATGTTTTGGTTACTGTAGCTTTATAGTACATTTTGAAGTCAGGTAATGTGATGTCTCCAGCTTTGTTCTTTTTGTTCAAGATTGCTTTGGCTATATGGGGTCATTTGTTTTTCTATATACATTTTAAGATTGTTTTTTCTATTTCCATGAAGAATGTCACTGGTACTTTGATAGGGATTATGTTTTTGAATCTGTTTATTTCTTTGGGTAATACGGACATTTTGATGATATTAATTCTTCCAACCCATGAACACGGGGTATCTTTCCATTTATTTGTGTCTTCTTCAGTCTCTTTCACCAATGTTTTATAGTTTTTAATGCAGAGATCTTTCACCTCCTTGGTTTAATTTACTCCTAGATATTTCATTTTTTTAGTAGCCATTGTAAATGGGATGACTTTCTTGATTTCTACTTTAGATATTTCATTATCAGCATATAGGAATACTGTTGATTTTTCATTGGTTGATTTTGTATCCTGCTACTTTACAGAATTCATTTATTAGTTCTAGTAATTTTTTGGTGGAATCTTTAGGGTACTATATATTTGATCATGTCATCTGCAAATAGAGAAATTTGACTTTCTTCTTTCCAATTGGATGCCCTTTATTATTTTCTCTTGCCTTATTGCTGAGGCTAGAATTTCCAGTATTATGTTGAATAAGAGTAGGGAAAGTGGGCATTTTTGTCTTGCTCTGGATCTCAGAGGAAAAGCCTTCAACATTTGTCTGTTCAGTATGATATTAGCTGTTGGTCTGTTGTATGTTGCCTTTACTATGTTGAATCACATTCCTTTTATGTGTAATTTGTTGAGTGTTTTTTTTTTATCATGGAGGGGTGTTGGATTTTATCAAATGCTTTTTCTATGTCTATTGAAATGATTGTATGGTTTTTTACTTCATTCTGTTGATGTGATGTATCACATTTATTGATTTGCTTATGTTGAACCATCCTAGCGTCCCAGGGATGAATCCTACTTGATCACAGTGAATGATTTTCTTAATGCGTTTTTGGGTTTGCTTAGCTAGTATTTTGTTGCGGATTTTTGCATCTATGTTCATTAGAGATTGGTCTGTAGTTTTGTGTGTATGTCTTTTTCTGGTTTTGGTATGAGGGTAATTAATGCTTGCCTCATAGAATGTGTTTGGATGTATTCCCTCCTGTTTTAGTCCGTTTTGTGTTGCTATGACAAAAATACCTGAGACTGGGTAATTTATACAGTAAAGAGGTTTATTTGGCTTATGATTCTGGGACAGCTGCATCTGGCACAGGCCTCAGGCTGCTTCTGCTCATGGCAGAAAATAGCAGGCTGCCAGTGGGTATGAGCAGATCACATGGCGAGAGGAAGCAAGAGAGAGAGAGAGAGAAGGTGCCAGGGTCTTTTTTAAGCAACGAGCTCTTGCAGGAACTAATAGAGTGAGAACTCACTCATTAATCCCCCTTCCTCCAGGGAGAGCATTAATCTATTCATGAGGGATCCGCCCGCATAACTCAATCAGTTTCCAACACTGCCACATCGGAGATCAAATTTCCACGTGAGTTTTGGAGGGGACAACACATCCAAACTCCATTATTCTGCCCCTGGCCCCCCAAAACTCATGTCACTCTCACATACAAAATACAATCATTCTATCCCAACAGTCCCAAAAGTCTTAGCTTGCTCCAGCACCAACTTAAAAGTCCAAAGTCTCATCTGAGGCCAAAAGCAAAAGTCCTTCTAGCTTTGAACCTGTAAAAGTCAAAACCAAATTTATCTACTGCAAGATACAATGGTGGAACACGCATTGGGTACACATTCCCATTCCAAAAAGGAGGAATAGGCCAAAAGAAAGGAAAAACAGGTTCCAAACAAGTCCAAAACCCAGCAGGGCAGACATTATGTCTTAAAGCTCCAAAATAATGTTCTTTGACTCCAAGTCCTGCATCCTGGGCACAATTGGGCATCTGGGTCCCCAAAGCCTTGGGCAACCTCACTTCCACAGCTCTGCCAGGTGCAGCCCAGTGGGCAGCACTGGCGCCTGCAGCTTTTCCAGGCTGGTGTTGCATATTACCCATGGCCCTGTAGTTCTGGGGTCCTGACAGAAGCCCTGCCGTCTTGGCTCTACTAGACATTTCCCTGGTGGGGGCTCTTTGTGGGGGATGTGACCTCACATTCCTGCTCAGCATTGCTCTAGCAAATGGCCTCTGTGGTGGCTCTGCCCCTGTGGCAGGTCTCTGCCTCCATCCCCAGGCTTTTCCATACATCCTCTGGAATCTGGGTAGAGGCCACCACGCCTCCACTGCTCTTACATCCTGCCGGCCTGCAGACTTAACACAACGTGGATGCCACCACGGTTTCAGGCCTCTACTATCCAGAGCTCCTTCATGAACCACACTTGGGGCTGTTCCAACTGGAGCAGCTGGGATGCAGGGGGCAGGATCCCAAGGGCAGCTGTGCCCCAGGTCTGTCCTCCAGGATAACTCAGTCCTTCTAGGCCTCAGGGCCTGTGATGGGTGGGGCACCCTTCCAGACTTCTCAAACCTTTAGGGCATTTTTTCCATTGGTCCTGGTTCTTAGCATCTGGCTGCCTCACCGCCAAGATAATGTCTTTAGCAAATAGTTTATCAGCTTCGCCCTTGCATTTTTCTCTTGCTCTCCACTTCTCTACTGCATGGCCAGGCTGCAAATTTTCCACAACTTTATGCTCTGCTTCCCTTTTAAATTCTGGCTGTACATTATGCCTTTGCTGCCATAACTCAGAGTAGGCTGTTAGAAGTAGCCATGTAGTGTCCTTAATGCTTGGCTGCTTAGAAATTTCTTTGGCCAAATGCTCTGGTTCACAACTCTTAAGTTCAAACTTCCACAAAGTCCAAGGGAATGTACACAATGCAGCCAGGTTCCTTGCTGTGGTGTAGTAAGGGTTATCTTTTGTTCAATTCCCAATAAGTTCCTCATTTCTATCTGAGACCTCATCATCCACATGGACTTTACTGTCCACATTTCTATCAGCATTCTGCTTGCCACCACATAAGTTTCTACGACATTCCAAACTTTCCCTTGTCTTTTTCTCTTCTTCTAAGTCCTCCTAACTCCTCCAACCTTTGCTTATTACCCAGTACCAAAGCTGCATCCACATTTCAAGTATCTGTATACCCCACTTCTGGTACCAATTTTCCTCTTCTTTGATTTTTGGTTTTTTGGAGGAGTTTGAGAAGATTGGTATTAGTTCTTTAACTGTTTGGTAGAATTTGGCAGTGAAGCTGTCCAGTCCTGAGGTTTTTTTTTGTTAGGAGATGTTTTATTGCTGCTTCAATCTCATTGCTCATTATTGGTCTATTTAGGTTTTCTAGTCCTTCATGATTTAACTTTGGTAAATTCTATGTGTCTGGGAATTTATCCTCCATTTCTTGTAGGTTTTCCAGTTTTTTAGCATATATTTGTTCATAATAGTCTCTTATGATCCTTTGTATTTCTGTGGAATCTGTTCTAATATCCACTTTTTCATTTCTGATTTTATTCATTTGAGTGTTCTCTTTTTTCCTTTATTTGTCTACCTAAAGGTTTCTTGATTTTGTTTATCTTTTTGAAAAACCAACTCTTTGTTTTATTGATCTTTTGTATTATTTTAATCTCTAATTCATTTTTTATGTTCTGATCTTTGTTATTTCTTTTTTTCTACTAATTTTGGATTTGATTTGTTCTTATTTTTCTAGTTCCTTGAGGTATAACATTAGGTTGTTTATTTAAAGTCTGTCTTCTTTTTTGATGTAGGCAGTTATTGCTATAAACTCCCCTCTTAGAATTGCTTTTGCTGTATCCCATAGTTTCTGGTTTTCTGTGTTTTCATTTTCATTTGTCTCTCTCTCTCTCTCTTTTTTTATTAAAGAGATGACTGGTAAGGGGATCGTAACCCTTGACTTGGTGTTGTCAGCACCATGCTCTCCCAAGTGAGGTAACCGGCCATCCTTATATAGGGATCTGAACCCGAGGCACTGGTGTTAACAGCACCACACTCTCCCAAGTGAGCCACGGGCTGGCCCTCACTTGTCTCTTAACTTCGAATACTGTAATGTTAAATGGGCTTTTGTTGGAAGTTGGCAATGTAAATCTCCTTTCCTAATTTCTTTAACAAACAGCTTATGAGAAATACTGTCTTCCCTTTCCTAGGATGATTGTAGAGTTGTCCTGGCAAAACAGGAAATTACAAGATTACTGGAAACATTGCAGAAACAGCAGCAGCAATTTACAGAGGTTGCAGATCACATTCAGTTGGATGCCAGCATCCCTGTGACATTTACAAAGGTAATGTACTAAACTTTGTTTTTAGGTATGTTTTCTAAAAATCATAATTGATTTACAATTTATGATAATCAGCTTGAAGAGATAACCGGGAAATTTATGAATATTAGGCTTTTTAACCACCATTCTACTTTCTTTCTATGAACTTGATTCATTTAGGTATGTGGAATCATGCATTTCTTGTCTTGGCTGGCGTATTTCTCTCAGCATAATGTTCTCAAAGTTCATCCATGTTGTAGCATGTGAGAAGATTTCCTTCCTTTTTAAGGCTGAATAATATTTTATTACATGTATATACAGTACTACATTTTGTTTATCCATTCATCTGTCAATGGACACTTGGGTTGCTTCTACCTCTTGGTTGCTATGAACTGTGCTGTTATGAACATGGGTGTACAAATGTCTCTTGGAGATCCTGCTTTTAATTTTTTTGGATATATACCCAAAAGTGAAATTGGTGGATTGTGTAGTAGTTCTATTTTTATTTTTTTGAGGAACTGCTATGCTGTTTTCCATAGTGGTTGCACCATATTACAACCCACAATGGTGCACAAGGGTTGCAATTTCTCCATGTTTTCACCAATGTGTGTTATTTTCTGTTTGTTTTTGGATAGTGACCATCCTAACTGGTGTGAGATGATATTTTATTTTGGTTTTAATTTGCATTTCTCTGATGATTAGTGTTGTTGCACATCTTTTCATATGCTTGCTGGTCATTTGTATATTGTCTTGAATATGTCTATTTGAGTCCTTTGCACACTTTTTGATTGGGTTACTTGGTTTTTTTCTTGTTGAGTTGTAGGAATATTTTTATATGTCCTGGATTTAATATTCTATCAGATCTATGATTTGCAAATATTTTCTCTGAATATGTCTATTTGAGTCCTTTGCACACTTTTTGATTGGGTTACTTGGTTTTTTTCTTGTCGAGTTGTAGGAATATTTTTATATGTCCTGGATTTAATATTCTATCAGATCTATGATTTGCAAATATTTTCTGTCATTTCACAGGTTGCTTTTTCACTCTATTGATTGTGTTCTTTGATGCACAAAAGTTTTAAGTTTGATGTCTCATTTGTCTATTTTTGCTTTTGTTGTCTGTGCTTTTGGAGTCATATTCAGAAAATCACTGTCAAGTCCAAATGTCATTTCTTCTAGGAGTTTTATAGTTTTGGGTCTTATGCTTAGGGCTTTAATCCATTTTGAGTTAATTTTTGTATATGGTGTAAGATAAAGGTTTACCATCATTCTTTTGTATGTGGCTATCCAGTTTCCCTAGCATCATTCGTTGAAGAGACTGTTTTTTCTTTATTGAGTGGTGTTGGCACTCTTGTTGAAGAA
Organism: Galeopterus variegatus; assembly: GCF_000696425.1. Classification (NCBI taxonomy): domain Eukaryota; kingdom Metazoa; phylum Chordata; class Mammalia; order Dermoptera; family Cynocephalidae; genus Galeopterus; species Galeopterus variegatus. Next base: position 467,960 of record NW_007726454.1, on the reverse strand, counting down.
AATTTGACTGTATACATAAGGATGTATTTCTGGGCTTTCTGTCCTATTCTGTTGGTCTGTATGTCTGTCTTTATGCCAGTCCCACATGGTTTTCATTACTGTAGCTTTGTAGCATATTTTAAAGTCAGATAGCAAAGGTCCTCCATTTCTGTTCTTTTTCAAAATGGTTTTGGCTATTCAGAGTCCCTTGAGATTCCATATGAATTTTAGGATGCCTTTTTTCTATTTGTGCAATAAAACTTATTGAGATTTTGATAGGGATTGCACTGAGTCTCTAGATTACTTTGGATGGTATTGACATCTTAATAATGCAAAATCTTCCAACCCATGAACATGGAATGTCTTTCTATTTATTTATGTCTTTAGTTTCTTTTAGCAAATATTTTGTAGTTTTCGGTGTACAAGTCTTTCACCTCCTTGGTTAGGTTTATTCCTAAATATTTTATTCCTTTTTTCTTCATTGGTGGCTGGCTACTATGGAGATCCAAACCCTTGACCCTGGTGTTGTCAGCACCATGCTTTCCCAAGTGAACTAACCAGTCAGCTCTATTTTAGTCTTTTTGATGCTATTATAAATGGAATTGTTTTCTTAATTTCCTTTTTGGATTGTTCATTGTTAGTGCATAGAAATGCAACTGATTTTCTTTGTTTTGATTTTGTATCATGCAACTTTGCTGGATCCATTAGTTTATTTGTGGAATATTTCTGGTTTTCTACACATAAGATTATGTCATCTGTGAAGACAGATAATTTTACATCTTCCTTTCTGATTTGGATGCCTTTAATTTCTTTTCTTGCCTAATTGCTCGGCTAGCACTTCCAATACTATGTTGAATAGGAATGGTGAGAGTAGGCATATTTTGTCATTCTCCTTATCTTAGAGGAAAAGCTTTCAGTTTTTCATCATTGAGGATGATGTTGGCATTTCATGTATGGCCTGCATTATATTGAGGTAGTTTCCTTCTATTCCTAGTTCATCAAATGTTTTTATCATGAAGGGTATTGAATCTTGTCAAATGCTTTTTCTGCACCAGTTGAGATGATCATGTGTGTTTTGTCTTTCATTCTGTTAATGTGCTATATTACATTGACTGATGTTGAACACTCCTTGCCTTCTAGGTATTAATCCCATTTGGTCATAGCGTATAATGTTTTTAATGTGTTGTTGAATTCAGTTTGCTAATATTTTGTAGTTTCCTCCTGGTTTCACTTGCTAAGTGGGTTAGAGTGGGCAGGGAAGGGATGGGTGCACAGAATGCCCTCAAATTTATTACCCCTTTCACTGGAATCCCTTCTTGGTTTTACATTTTCCTGGGTGCATAGTTTTTCAACTGGTCTCTAGAGTTCTCACAAGTGTATTTGGGTCCACATATTGTTTTACTTTTGAGGCTTAGGAGTGGATTAAAATGTAGATTTGGGAGTCATCATATAGATGGTAATTGAAGCTCATGGAGTAAATGAGAATATGTAGAATTAGAAAGGATCCTCAAACAGACTCTAAAGAATACCAGCATTTGAGGTGGATTAAAGGCAAATGAGAAGGAGCATCCAAAAGGGCAATAAAAATGAGGAAATTTTTGTATTATAATAGCCAAGAAAAGACTGATCAAAGGAGGAAGCAAAATAATAATTGCAAAGACTTACATAGCAATTATATGCCAGGAACTGTTGTAAGGACTTTTATGTGTATTTTTTAAAAAATGAATCCTTCCAAGAATCTTATGTAAATTTTGTACTATTTTTTATTCTCATCTTATAGATGAGAGAAGTGAGGCAGAGAGGTCATGCAGCTAATAATATATACAGGTATGTTTATTACAGCATTATTTGTAATATCAAAAAATCAGAAATGACCTAAAATCTATCAGTTGGGATTGGTAAAATGTGGTTCATGAAAGCATTGAAAGAAAAAGGTTGGGGTTTTTGCTCATTTTCCTGGGGCCAACTTGCACTTTGCCACCTGAGTGGAGCAGATTTTTGTCTTACTCTAACGAAGAACATTCTGAGCCTTTCCTACTGCCTGATCAGGAGACAAGCAAGCATCCCATGACCAGAGGCGAGGCCGGAATCCCTGGGAAGCCATCCCAACACCTGAGCAGAGGGCAAGTGAGCATCCTGTGACTGGGGCCCAGCTGGAAGCCCCAGGGAGCAGCAGAAACACTGTTTCCACACAGGTGGTCCACCACAGCCACTACCACAGCTACTGCCGCTGAAAGGATGGGTCACTGCCATAGTAGCAGCCAGGACCACCGTCCTGGCAGCCTGCCTCACACTTGACTTTATTGACATAATGAGTCACCAGTGGAACCTGCAAATAAAGGAGGAAGTCTTTCTCCTTAAAGTCTGCTCCAGAGTAATAGAAGAAACAACTGTTCTACCAGATGACCAGACATCAATATAGAGATCGTAGAAATATAAATAAACAAGAAAATATGACACCACCAAATGAATACAGTAATTCTCAAGTAGAGAATTACTTGAGAGCATGAAAACTTGAAATGTTTTAAAAGGAATTCTGAGCAATGATCTTAAGAAAACTCAGAGGTAAGAGAAGACTCAGTTAGAAAATACATTAAAATGAGAAAAAATTATCCAGAATATGAAGGAGAATGAGATTAATACAATAAAAAAGAATGAGATTAATACCTTAAAAAAGAATGTAGCAGAACTCCCGGAACTGAAGGATTCATTCAATGAAATAAAAAGAACACAACTGAGAGCTTAAGCAGCAGCTTAGAGCAAACAGAAGAAAGAATTTCAGATCTCAAAGATGGTCTTTTCAAAATAATCCAGGCAGACCAAAAAAGGAAAAAAGAATTAAAAGAAATGAAGGAAATCTAAGATAGCTAGCAGATAGCATCTGAACCATGGCCATTCCAGAAGGGGATGGGAAAGGAAAAGGCATTGAAAACCTACTCAAAGAAATAATAAGGCAAACTTCCCAGGTGTAGGGAGAGACAGCGACCTTCAGATCCAGGAAGCCCAAAGATTCCTAAACAGATTCAATCCAAAAAGATTCTCTCTGAGACACGTTATAGTCAAACTGGTAAAGCTTAAACACAAAGACAGAATTCTAAAAGCAGCAAGGGAAGAGCACCAAGTCACATATAAGGGAGTGGCCATCAGACTAACAGCAAATTTCTCAACTGAAACTCTACAGGCCAGAAAAAAATGGGATGATATATTAAAAGTACTAAAAGAAACATATTGCCAGCCAAAAATTGTATACATAGATGGACTGTTCTTCAGAAATGAGTGAAATATTGTATTTCCCAGGCAAACAAAAACTGTGGGAATTTGTCACCACAGGACCAGCACTGTAAGAAGTTCTCCAGGGAGTCCTGCATCTGGAATCTCAAAAACGATAAGCACTCATGCATACACAAGGAAGAACAAAACCCACTGTTAAAATAAAAATGCAAGTGAGAGAGAAAAATAAACTAAATCATACCAACTCAAAAAATCAACAGACATTGAAGGTTCATAATAAAAGAGGAAGAAAAGAACAAAAGATATTTAAAACATCTAAACAAAAAGTAATAAAATGCCCGGAGTAAGACAATACCTGTCAATAACAAGCATACATGGGAATTGATTAAACTCCCCATTCAAAAGACACAGATTGACTAATTGGGTTAAAAAGCGAGACCTAACTATATGATGTCTTCAAGAGACTCACCCCACCTGTAAAAACATACACAGACTAAAAGTGAAAGGATGGAAAAAATATACCATGTAAATGGAAGCCAAAAACAAGCAGGACTAGCTATTCCTATATCTAATAAAATAGACTTTAAATCAAAAACCATAGAAAGAGACAAAAAAGGCCACTGTATAATGATATAGGGATCTATGCAAGAAGAAGACATAATAATCATGAATATGTATGCACTCAACACCAGAGCACCCAGATATATAAAGCAAACACTACTAGACCTAGAGAAAGAGATAGACCCAAATACGAGAAAAGTGGGGAACCTGAATACCACTCTCTCAGAATTGGACAGATCTTCTAGGTAACAATTCAACAGAGAAGTACAGGATTTAAACTACACCTCAGACCAATTGGACCTGGAGATATCTACAGAACATTTCATCCCACAACTACAGAATATACATTCTTCTCATAAGCACATGGAACTTTCTCCAGGGTAAACTGCACGTTAGGTCACTAATCAAGTATCAGCAAAGTTTAAAATACTGAAATCATTTCAAGTATCTTTTCAGACCACAATGGATTAAAACTGGAAATCAATAATAAGTAAAACTCTGGAAACTATGCAAATACTGGAAACTAAACAACAGGCTCTTGAATGACCTAGTTAATAATTTCAGTAATGTTGCAGGATACATAATCAGTACCTCCAAATCAACTATGTGTATATTCTCTAATAATGAGCTAACAGAAGGAAAAATCAAGAAAGTAAGCCCATTTACAATAGTCATCAAAAAAATCCCCAAACAACCAAACAAACAAAAAACCTAGGAATCAGTTTAACCAAAGAAATGAAAGATCTCTACAATGATAACTACAAACCACTACTGAAGGAAATTAAAGGCACAAAAAGATGGAAAGACATTCCATGCTCTTGGATTGGAATAATTAACATTGTGAAAATGTCCATACTACCCAAAGTGATCTACAGATTCAACGCAATCCCCATCAAAATACCAATGACTTTCTTCACAGAAACAGAAAAAACAATCCTAACATTCATACATAACAACCAAAGACCCCAAATAGCTAAAGCAATACTGAGCAAAATAAATAAATAAAAATAAATAAATAAATAAATAAATAAATAAATAAAATAAAGCTGGAGGCATAAAACTACCCAACTTCAAATTATACCACAAGGCTATAAGTAACCAAAACAGCATGGTACTGGCATAAAAGCAGACACACCAATGGGACAGAATAGAGAACCTGAAAATCAACCCATGTACTTCCAGCCAACTGATCTTTGACAGAGGCAACAAGAACATACATTGGGGAAAAGACTGCCTTTTTAACAAATGATGCTTGGAAATCTGGACATCCATATGCAGAAGAATGAAACTAGACCTGTACCTCTTGCCAATTACCAAAATCAACTCAAAGTGGATTAAACACTTAAGTATAAGACCTGAAACCATAAAATTACTAAATGAAAACATAGGGGGAAACACTTCAGGAAGTAGGATCGGGCAAAGACTTTATGAATAAGACCCCAAAAGCACAAGCAACAAAAGAAAAATAAATAAATAATGGGATTATATCAAACCAAAAAGCTTCTGCACAGCAAAGGCAACAATCAACAGAGCAGAAAGATAACGTACAGAATAGGAGAAAATATTTGCAAACTATTCATCCAACAAGGGATTAATATCCAGAATGTGTAAGGAACTCAAACAACTTAACAATAAAAAAGCAAATAATCCAATTAAGAAACAAGCAAAGGAGCTGAATAGACATTTTTGAAAGGAAGACATACATATGGCTATCAGGCACATGAAAAAATGCTCAACATCGCTAAGCATCAGGGAAATGCAAATCAAAACTACATCAAGATATCATCTTACCCCAGTTAGACTGGCCATTATTGAACAGACTGAGAATAAGAAATGTTGGCGATTATGTGCAGAAAGATGAATTCTTCTACACTGTTGATGGGACTATAAAATAGTATAGCCATTAAGGAAAACAGTATGGAGGATTCTTCAAACAACTACAGATAGAACTACCATATGATCCAGCAATCCTACTTCTCAATATATACCCAAAGGAATGGAAATCATTGTGTCAAAGGGATACCTGCACTCCCATGTTCATTAGAGCTCTATTTAAAATAGCCAAGATATGGAACCAACCTAAATGTCCATTGATGGACTAGTGGATAGAAAAATGCGGTATATATACACAATGAAATACTAGTTGGCCATAAAAAAGAATGAAATTTGCAGCAACATCGATGAGCCTGGAGAAAATTATGTTAAGTGAAATAAGGTGCAGAAAGAGAAATACCGCATGTCATCACTCATAAGTGAGTGCAAAGAAAGAAAGAAAGGGAGAAAGGGAAGGAGAGAAAGGGAGAGGAGAGAGAGAGACTACAATAGTATGTTGAACGTAAAGAAGGAGAGAACAAATCTATTAGTAGACGTGGGAGAGGGGGAGGCAGCATTGGGTTAGGGAGAGATTGGGTAAGGTGTGTAATGAATAATTACGATTTATAATAATGAATATGCTAATAATATTAATTTGATCATTGCCATGTTGCACATGGGCAATGTTAGTCAATGCTTTAACCCCAAAATATGTATAATCGATTATGCTTCAGCAAAAATAAAAAAAAATAAATAATATAAAAGAAAAAGGTTGGTCTGTATTATTGAAATGAAAGGATTCCATAAGATAATGTTGAGTGAAAAACATTATTTGCAGTGTGTGTGTGTATATATATATTTTTTTTTAAGTAAATTTGTTTTGTGTATGTTAAGCAATGTGTGCATATGGAAGTGTCTAGAGAGATATATTTCAAATTGTTAACAGTGGATATTTCCTGGAATTGAAAAGCAATTTTCATTTTTAATTAATTTAGCCGTATTTTGAGTTTTTTAGTACAGCATAAAAACATGTTATATAAAAAAGAATGTTTGAGCTAAGGAAACCTGGGAAAATTGTGTGTGTGTGTTTGTGTGTGTGTGTGTATATTCATGCAGAGACAGAGTGGTCAGTTTTACCAAGGAAAGATTTAGCCACGAGGAGGAATTCATCTAGTCGAGAAGATCAGATTCACGGGATTTTGAGGAGTACAACTTAGATTGCAATGAAGGAGACATGGAAATAATTAACAAAGGTGCTTTAGAAATAAAAAGTATAGGGCCGGCCCGGTGGCGCACTGCTACAGTGTGCCGCTTGGGAGCGCAGTGGCGCTCCCGCCGAGGGTTCGGATCCCACATACAGACCGGTTCCCGCTCACTGGCTGAGCGAGGTGTGGGAGCAACACCGAGGGTTGCGATCCCGTTGCCGGTCCCAGTCCGGTACGGGCGCGACACTGAGGGTTGCGATCCGTTGCCGGACACGAAAAAAGACAAAAAGGAAAAAAAAAAAAAAGAAATAAAAAGCATAAATGCTATTACTTTGTAACTTTATATCAAAATAAAAATATTTTTACAATTTTAAATTATAGGATAACAGAGTTCACATTGGACCAAAAATGGAAATTCGGGTTGTTACATTAGGATTAGATGGTGCTGGAAAAACTACTATTTTGTTTAAGTTAAAACAGGATGAGTTCATGCAGCCCATTCCAACAATTGGTAAGTATGAGTATTGCTTTTTACCTTACTGGACACTTTACAGACAAACCCTAGTTTATAGCCAAGTTCTTGGGGTCTTTTTTGATACTGATCTGTCATGCTGGTGGGCTCCTAACCAGCATTTCAGAGAAAAAATACAAGATTCAGTGGCTATGGGACTGAAACGTGGATAGTGGGATGGTAAAAAGATACAGATTATTGCTGAGAAAGTTGGAAGTAATAGGGGATTGGTGACTCTGGCTGAGGGTTAGAGGTGGGAGGTAAAAGTGGTGCAGAGCTGGTAGGTACCTGGATTCCAAGGTTAGAACCCTGGTGGAGGTTTAAAGAGCTAGCAGCTGTTAAAGGTATATGTAGGATTAGGAGTGGGGTTGGTTAGGTTTCAGTAGATGTTGCTGTATGCAGATAATTTGTAAGTTACAATTATAAATAGGGGGTTGACTATGTTTGATGTGTCATTCATTGTAAATATAAATACAGTATAAAAGTAACTTTTTTTTAAAAAACAGGTTTTAATGTCGAAACTGTAGAGTACAAAAATCTAAAATTCACCATTTGGGATGTAGGTGGAAAACACAAATTAAGACCATTGTGGAAACATTATTACCTCAATACTCAAGGTGAGAGTCAAAACTGACATCTTAATTTTTCATATTTTTTAAATGACAGTTTTCAGTGCACTGATTTAACTAGCAAAGCTGATATTTAAGCATTGATTAAATACTAGACTATACATTTAAATATCAGTGGCCAGCCCCTTATTTTTTAAAAAATGAAGGTGGGAAGACTGGAATATGGTACTTTTGGTTTATTCATGATAAACCATTATTATAAAATAAAAACTATACTTAGCTATGTAGGCAGTTAAGAGTACAGTTGTGCTTTGCCGACCAGTGGGGATATGTTCTGAGAAGTGCTTCATTAGACAATTTTGTTGTGTGACCATCACAGAGGGTGCTTACACAAACCTAGATTGTATAGCTTATTATACTCCTAGGCTATATGGCATAGCCTATTGCTCCTAGGCTACAAACCTGTACAGCATGTTACTGTACTGAATGCTGTAGGCAGTTGTAACACAATGGTAAGTATTTGTGTATCTAAACATATCTAAACATAGAAAAGGTACAGTAAAAATACAGTATTATAATCTTATGGGACCACAGTTGTATATGTATTTCATTGTTGTGGCACATGACTGTATTTACCTCTTCCTGCTCTTAACAGTTAACATATATTATCAGTATTCATATAGGTGTGATTGCTGGCAAATGGTGGTATAGAGTTGAACTTGTGGTGTATGGTTCTGCTGCTCAGTTTATTTCAACATTTATCTCATTATAATCTCTTAATAGTTCTACTCCCTCCTTTCCATTCACAAATAGTTGTTATTTGCAGAAGAACCTACAGTGGCTTGCTTTTGACCAAACTATATAATATCACATGTATTCCACCTAGCTTTTATTCACATTTGAGCCTCATTCTACACTTTTGCCTGCTGTACCCCAACATGAAGCTTATGTTCATGCCATGTGTTCTACCTTACACCTAGATGGGATACAAGATAATTATTTTTACTTTGGGATTTTTTTATACTTAGTATGAGTCTTATTTAGTAGGAAAAAATGGAATTTTGAATTTGAGGAATGGTTGAAAGTCTGAGGATGTTTAGCCTAGAGAAAATAATACTTTGGAAAGAGAAAGATGATTTTTAAAAAATGCTTAAAAGACTATTTTTTAGTAAAGGAGGTAGTATTCAAAAAAGTGGCATCAGTAGGTAGAAGGTCATGAGTTGCACATTTTCATTAAGAGAAAAATATTAATTGATATACAAAGCAGTTTTTGTTTGACAAAACAAATGTTATAAATCCTGTCATAGATGGGGAACCTAAACCTGGGAAGTTATATGAACTACTCGCAGTCATCCTGTAATTATTGGTAGGTGTTCCAACCATAATATGCAGCCTTTCACTGTGTGAAAATAGTGATGGTAGACAAACTTTAAGCATAATATATTACTGAGAGCATTAAATATTTGGTCCATTTACTGAAACTTAACAAGTGACTAATTGAATATTTTTGTGGGTTTTTTTTGGGTAGCTGTCGTATTTGTTGTTGATAGCAGTCATAGAGACAGAATTAGTGAAGCACACAGTGAACTTGCAAAGTTGTTAACAGAAAAAGAACTACGAGATGCTTTGCTCCTCATTTTTGCTAACAAACAGGTAATATATTTTTATATCAAAATACTTATTTTAGTAGTTTCATGCATTCTATGTCATAAGGCAGCTTGAAAGATTTAAAAGAGAATCAATTTAATAGATATTTATAAAGTTTCTTTTGTGTGTTTTGAGTACAATCTATGTGGAAAATGCTGTGCTGAGTATCTTGAAGTATACAAAAAGAAGTAAGGTAGCTGGTGCTCACCAGAAACTCCTTTGTATGTATGTGAACACATGTGTATGAATCTAATACAAGGAAAACTGGTAAGTAACTTCAGTAATGTTAACAAAGTATTACAGGGAATTAGGGGAGAGAGAAAGTGGCATCTTGTAAGATTTTTAAAAAGCAAGATTCGAGTTGAAATTATAAGAGTTGAAATTATGGATCAGAATTGAGTCAGTATGTGAAGAAAAGAACTTTACAGGCAGAGAAAACAATAGCTGAGTGTTTTTAGGGAGCATCAAGCAGACCTGTTATGTGAGGTGTAGTAGGTAGAGATGAAGAAGAAAATCTAGAATAACACATAAGGCCATGCTGTGAAGGCTTGACAGGGCTAGACTGAGAAATTGAGGTTTTATTCTATGAGCAAAGGAGAACAGTCAAAATGTTTTTGAACTAGTGGGTGATAAGATCCTATCAGTGTTTTGAGACTGTAATTCTGGGGGTAGAATGTAGAATGAATCAGGGCAAGGGACTAAAGACAGGGAGATGGAGTAAATTCCTGAATTAATTGAAGTGAGAGTTAACAAGAGCCTGAATTAGAGGAATGGAAAGGTGGAATCAGATGGAAGAGATTTTATGGAGGTAGAATTGTTAGAATTTGGTGACTGGGGAGGATGAAGGGCTAGGAATAGCTGAAGATTCCTAGATCTTGAGCCTAAGCATCAAAGATGATGAGAATGCTATTAAGTGAAGTGGAGTAGAGTAGATGTCATAGGAGGGGAAGAATAGGATGAAGAATAAATAATATTCCCCTTAATAAAAAATAAAGGGCAAATTATTAAGAACTGATACATTTAGCTCTGATTTAAGACATGCACATAAGAAAGTAAAATATCATTTTCTATCTATCAGATTGTTGTTTTTTTTTTTTAAAAAGATGACCGGTAAGGGGATCTCAACCCTTGGTTTGGTGTTGTCAGCACCACGCTCAGCCAGTGAGCCAAACGGCCATCCCTATATGGGATCCGAACCTGTGGCCTTGGTGTTATCAGCACCACACTCTCCCGAGTGAGCCACGGGCCAGCCCCTATCTATCAGATTGTTAAACAAAAGAATGTTTCATAATTCTCAGACTCATATACACTGTTGGTGTGGTTATTAAACTGACATATTTTCTTGGAGGGCAATTTGGCAATACCTGTCAAAGTTTTAGATGCATGTACCCTTTGACCCTGTAATTCTACCTCTAATAATCTATCCTGTAGACAAATATCCAAAGGTTATTCTGCAGATAATTTTGCAAATGTATGTAAATTTATGTAAACTTATATATGTATGTATGTGTGTATATATGGATTGTATAATAGTACATAAGCACATGACTTCAATCTAAATGTTAATAAATATTAAATTTTGTTGCATTTAGACAATGGAATGTAATTCTGATGTTATAAATAATGTGGAAAATCTATCTTCATCATGTTTCTTAAGTAAAAAACAGAAAAAACAAAAAAGTGCAAGGTATAGAAAGTCTAAAGTATGTTTCTGTATTTGTTTATTTGCATAAATGTGCACGGAAATTTTCTGGAAAAATACGTAAGAAATTGTTACTGGTGGTTGCTCCTGGGAAGTAGGGGCAAGGAGTGTTTGGAATGAGAACGTAATCAATTCTTCATTATATAACCTCTATATATAAACCGTTTTTTATGGTCTATATTTGTTAATTTCTTTTTTTTTAAGTTGAAACCTTATAATAAGGCTTATAAAAAGGCTACTCTTAGAAAAATTGTATATATGTATACACACATATAAATCATTTTAACCAAAACTCTAATTTTTTCTATTTTTGTAATCTCAGAATAATTATTGAAAGATGAATCTAGGTTTTAACTTCTTTTTAGGCTTCTGTTAGAATGTTATCAACAGATTTCTATTCAAATAGGAATAATTAGAAAAATGATAATTTCGATGGACTGACTGATAAAAAATTATGATGTGTTTATATATCTTTTAGGATGTTGCTGGAGCACTGTCAGTAGAAGAAATCACTGAACTTCTCAGTCTCCATAAACTATGCTGTGGCCGTAGCTGGTATATTCAGGGCTGTGATGCTCGAAGTGGTATGGGACTGTACGAAGGGTTGGACTGGCTCTCACGGCAACTCGTGGCTGCTGGAGTATTGGATGTTGCCTGATTTTAAATGCAGCAGTTCAAAGTTTGTGGTTAAGTGTTATTTTACACATATGATGTTGTAGGAAATTCTACATCTCAAAGATGATAGTTAATTTAGGATATGTATATAAAAGGAATCTTGGGTTGAGAATTCAGTACATTATTGTATTTAAAAAATTATTCTATGGTAAAATTTAAATATCTGAGATTAGATTGAATAGAGATTTCTTGAATATACATTCTTTTAAAAAGTATTTTTATTATTTAAGTTTTTCAGATTATATGTGTCCCATATATTGGAAAAGAAGTAGTCACAGAGAAAGGGTAAGTGAAGGTTTGTTCTTTCAGTGAAAAAATAGCAAACTGAGTGCCTAATGGAACCTTTGTCTGAAACATGGGAAGTATAGCTTCTTTAGCCTGCCTTTTCAGTGAATTGTGGCACTATTTTAGTGGTAGAAATTCAGTTGCTTAATGCATCTTTGGATGATAGGATTACATTACTTTCTGTTCAATATAACAGAACACCTTTAATGCTAAGAATATAAGCTATATAATAAAGTTAATATTTTATAGTGTTTTATTAAAATTTTCTTCTACAATGTTTTGTATAAAACACAGTGAAACAGAATGAAATTTTATCTAACTAGGCCTGACCGTCAGATCAGTACTAAACTGAAGAATGATTAATAAAACTGAAAGTCATTTGATTTTCACTAAGAAATACCCATTTCCAGGACTGAACCTAGGCTTATGTATAGTTTCCTAGGTCAGAACTCTAAATTGGTCCTTCTATTTTTAGTACATTTAAAGTACTTAGAGTGTTTCTAAAATAATATTGCCTTCTTCGAGAGAATAAGTAAATAAAGACTGTAAGTAAAATGTGATAAGTTACACAGAGAACCGGGGTTGGCTTTACATGAAAGATAGAGACCTAAATAGAAAACTACTTTTACCTTAAGAGTTCTTTAAACAATGGGGAATGCTTATTACCTAATTGCTTTAAAATATTTCCCCAAATAAGTGCATTTATGTTGACAATACAATATCATCAAGGCTCTTGATGACAAGGCCTTAAAAAGGTATTTAAGAGGAAAAGTATGTGTAAAGAAGAAAAAGAACATTCAAAAAGTTTACATTTATTATGCAGTGTTCTGAGTAAAAGTTTAAAAATTTTGTGCTCTTTACTGTTTTTCATTTTTAAAGGATAATCTTATGGAAGCATGACTTATTATATTTAAATAGCTAGATTGAGATTTTGTGAGTTTTTTTTAATGCTCTTTACTCTTTAGGATGAAGTTGAATCTTAAATCTTATTAGTTCAGTTGTTAGAGGGACAATGATGTCTGATGACAAGATGTGACTTTTAGGACTGCACTGTTTTGGTTCAGTCTTTTCAAATGTATTTGTTTGTTTAAAAACAACAAAACTTTCAGAGAACAAAACATAAAAATAGCCCATCAGTGTTATGGGCAATATGTAAATAAGTAAATATATTATTTCGTCCTTTATTTTTTAAGTAAAAGGTCATGCTGTTACAAGTGTAGTTTGTATGCATAAATAATATTTCTGAATTAAATTATTTAATATTTGACTGATTTCAGTAACTGTGAAAAATAAAAGGTATTGCATATGCCTGTGAGCCCTTGAACTGTTTTCTGTACTAGGTAATTGAAAAAAAAAGGTATAACACTAATACATGAACTTGCTTTCCTTGTAAATTATTAGGTTTGTTTCACCAATTTTGCTAAACTTTGTAATTCACATTCTTAGCATATAACAGCACAATTTAAAATTATGCTTAGACCTGACTATAATGTATTTATGATGGTAGTGTGTTTGTAACTTTTTTCTTAAGGAAATATTTTTCTGAGGCTCCTAGTTAAGATTGTGCTGTTTCCTCTGGGAAATGTCAAATTTAAGAATGGGAGAAATGTTTTAAATTCAATATATTCTGATTGCTTCCTAGTTCTGAATTTCTGTATTGAGCCTAAATATTATTGTATGGTTTATGTAAAGGAGGTTTGTCAAGTATATAGCCCTGGTCTATAATTCAGGAATGATTTATAACCACCAGAAGCTAATATTTGCACTAATATGATCAGTATGGAAAGCAATAAAATGTTAAAATCATTTTAAAGAAGTCCTATGATTCATTATTCTAAAATGTCTGTTTCTTGAAACATAACCCTAGTATTTTTGCTTGTAACCAATTTTATTTGTGCTGTGGTTAAGAGAACCAATAAAACAAAATGAGGTGGGAATTGATTTGCTTGTCAAATTTGAGATGTAGTTTATTTGAGGAAGCAAAGATTTAGAAATAACTTATTCTGTATTTGCGATGTAGGTCACATTTAAATAAGGAATGCAACTGTAGTATTTTGAAGGGGGAGTTAAAATGTTGCATTGAACAGAGTGAAACTTTTTTTTATTGCTTTAAAAATTTTAGATTTAACCTTTTTCATCGAGAACATTAAATGACTATTTTAGAAAATGGCTTAGGAAACTTAGCTGTAGCCTATGAACTAATATTTCACACTGGAATACTTGTCAATTTGCAAAGTGGTAACGGAAGAAAATAGCTGTACTCTTCCCTGAAAGAAGGAAGAATGAACAGGACTAATGAGTAGGACTAATGAGTAAGTATGAGATTGTATCCTGATAATTCAAAATATGCTTTAAAAAAGACATGACAATGTATGTTTTTAGGCCAACCAATTATGTTAAATTTTTGAGATGGAATGGAAAAATTCATTAGTCAAATATGATTTCACTCAAGGCAAAATAATTGCACTTTTAAGTGGAATGAGCCTTCATCACCACTTGGTGGCAGTATTACCAAAAATTTAGATTAAGCTTTTATTTATTTTTTTGGGGGGATTTATATTCTATATATATATATACACTTTCTAAAAAAATTATATTTTGTCGATATACATTGTGGTTGATTATTATAGCCCCTTACCAAAACCTCCCTCCCTCCTCCTCCTTCTCCCTCCCACCCAACAATGTCCTTTCTGTTTGCTTGTCCTATCAACTTCAAGTAATTGTAGTTGTTATATCTTCTTCCCCCTGCCCCCCTGGTGTTTTTTTTGTGTGTGTGTGTGTGTGTGTGTGTGTGAATTTATTTATTAATTTTTAGCTCCCACCAATAAGTGAGAACATGTGGTATTTCTCTTTCTGTGCCTGACTCGTTTCACGTAATATAATTCTCTCAAGGTCGTGGTGGGACTGCAAAATGGTGCAGCCTCTATGGAAAATGGTATGGAGGTTCCTCAAACAAATGCAGATAGATCTACCATATGAGCCAGCTATCCCACTGCTGGGAATACACCCAGAGGAAGGGAAATCATCAAGTCGAAGGTATACCTGTTCCCCAATGTTCATTGCAGCACTCTTTACAATAGCCAAGAGTTGGAACCAGCCCAAATGTCCATCATCGGATGAGTGGATATGGAAAATGTGGTACATCTACACAATGGAATACTACTCGGCTATAAAAACGAATGAAATAGATTAAGCTTTTATGAATGAGTAAAGCTAGGTAGATTAGTCTAAACACCTACAGTCTAGGAAGAGGTAAATGTCACAGTGAAAAGTCATTTTATGTCCAACTTTAAGTTCTACTTTTAAAAAGGAGGTCACAGTATTAGTTTTAAGTAGCACAACTTGGCATATTCTTGCATCTCACAAGAGTTTGTGGTACAAAATAAAGGAAATCATTCTGCTGATCAATAGATGGAAAAGTGTAAGTTTGGATTTAAAGCATAAAAATATGCGTTCCTTACACAGGTGTGTGCAGCATGTTCCTCCCATACATTTCTGGAAAAGTACGTCTGGAAACTAAAAGCAGTGGTTCTTTATAGTTATGAAGTAAGTTATAAGGGTAAATGAAGGAGACAAAGCCAATATAAGACTTTGAACTCATTGTTTTCTAGCTCCAATTTCTACTAATCTCTCCATTATCAGATACCAAAAATTTTACTCTATGTAAACTTCTTTATGGTATATTTACTAAAGTAAGATAACCTGGGGACAGAAAAAAATTTGTTTAGCTAGCTATATTAGAAAAAGAATGTGAAATAACATGCATATAAAACCAAGGATTCATTTATTCTGATTTTTTTTTTTTTTTTAAAGATGACTGGTAAGGGGATCTTAACCCTTGACTTGGTGTTGTCATCACCACACTCTCTGAAGTGAGGAAACTGGCCATCCCTATAGAGGGATCCGAACCCATGGCCTTGGTGTTATCAGTACCACACTCTCCCAAGTGAGCCATGGGCCGGCCCAATATTTCAGTTATTAAGGAATATAACACTTTTGACTTATAAGGTACTTCCTATTTATTTATTGACGCTTTACTTACCACTAGTTACTACTAACAGTGATCAAAAGAAAAAATATTTGGCATGAAACAAAAACCTTGTAAAGAAAGGAAATGATATATACTGTATAACATCAGATTCTGGTATTTTTTCTTGAAGGATCTGCCATCCTTTAAACATGTAAGGGTGGAATATTTGGCATGTTTTTAAAAAGTTAAGGAACAAATATATGCCACTCTCATTATTTAATAATTATCTACTATTTGAGTCTCATGAAAAATTAGCTATAAGGAATTCTATTTGCCTGAGTTTAGTCTATTTCAATTTATCACCTCCTGGGATTAAAAATATTGCCAAAAAAACCAAGCACAGTTTTTAGAAAATGACATTTAATGAAAAATATAAAATGTAATATTGCATCTTTGTAACATGATTTGTATGTTTAGCAAGTCTTAAGCTTCTTAATATAATCTTGTGTTTTGTATGTGCATTTTTATTTGCAAATACAATGAAACAAATCTTATTTTACTTGACAGTAATATTTATGATGCTGACATCCTCATAAGGCTTGTCTGTTTTGGGATTGACTTTGACATTGGAGATCCTCTGTACAACTTCCATTCCTTTAGTCACTCGTCCAAATACTGTGTGCTTATTATCAAGCCAAGGCTGTTTTCAAGACAAACAGAAAATCTTGGTATATTCAGATTTCTTAAATCACACCCTCTGGGTGAGCAAACTAAAGAGAATTTAAATTTATGCTTTATTTTTTATTATATATTTAAAAAGAAGTACAATAATTCCTTAGCAATAAAAACTTAGCTTTCGTCTCTAAGTGATTCTTGGTTTACATGAGAAAATATAAAATCACAGTATAATGTTTAATTAAGTATGTACATCTTTCAGACCAAAGGGAGCTGCTGGAAGATGTTTGCTAAGGGTAAGATACTTTGCATGGCTGAAAGAATTATGGCTAAGGCTTTAAAAGTTCTCTGCAGGAATCTTACCTGAACAATTAAGAGGCAGTTTGTAATAGTTTAAGCAGCACATGCTTTGGCATTAGACAGTGGGAGTTCAAATGCTAGTTCTGCTACTTACTTGACCGCTGACAAGTTAATGTCTCACTGTTTGCTCATCTATTACTGAAAATGAGATAGTGATACTAGAAGTTTGTATTGTAAATACAAGAGTACTTCAAAAAATCTGTGGAAAAATGGAATTAAAAGATATAATATAAATCTTTCCATGAACTTTTTGAGGACCCTTCACATCACATGAGACTATGTGCCTGGCAGTTAGTAGTTATAAATATTTTTCCTTTTTCATTGCTTGGTGCTTAATTCTTAAAAAAAAAAAAAAAAAGTATAATTTTTATAATTTTGTGGAACTGCACAGCAATAGAGTTAAATGGTCTTATAATATATTTCATCAAATCTGAAATGCCATTAATTATGAGTTGTATTCTGATTTGAGATATAAAGATGGGGGGAAAAGTCTCAAAATCAGGAATTCATATACTCTGATCTCTCCATTCTAAAGATGAGGAAATGGCCAGAGAGGTAAAATAATTTGTTTTATTTTGCACAATTTGCAGTAGCAGAGTTGAGACATGGAACTCAAGTATCTTGAATCATAGTCCATTGTACTTTCTACTACATGAAAATACTGTTTTATCAAGTCAAAACTGATTTGTTATGTAATTTTACATTTTTGTCTCTAAATTGTTTTCATTTTTATATCCTGGCAGATATAATAATGCAGAGAACAGAAAATAATGCAGCTTTCTGTTCCAGTGAATTACTTTCTTATGAATCTGCGGTTTATAGAATAATGGTGTACTTACCGTTGGTACTACTGTTATAAAAAACTGGGATCCATTGGTATTCAATCCAGCATTGGCCATACTAAGTGTATATGGTCTGTCATGTCGTAATGTTGAATGAAATTCATCTTCAAACTCTCCTCCCCATATGCTTTCTCCTCCCATACCAGTACCTGTTGGATCTCCTGTCTGAATCATGAAGCCCTTAACAGAAAGTATACAAAAGAATATTACACTGTCCTTTTCTGTGTATGTACGTATGCTTTTGACTTTTATATATTTCTGCCAAGAGTGCTTTGAATTCAATGAAATCTTAACTTCCTTAGGAGTCCCTCTGAAGTGATTTGATTAAACCCTTAGTAAGATATACTTAAATTTGGGTGATGCATTTCTATTGCTCAACCACCACCTTATATTCAATGATTGAAACAAAAATGCAATGGTTTTCTTATTTATAGACATGTACTATCTTTCCCAATAACCTAATTAGAAACCAGTTAATACTAAATTTTAGGATTTGTGTAGTATTTTAAGTCTTGTATAATTGCCCTTCTCTTCTCTCCCTCCCTTTCCCTGAGATTTGATTTTTTTCTCCTGCCATTTCTGATCTACCAGTAACCAAGAACTGTATCACTGCCCCATCCACTTTTTGGAATGCTGCTCAACAAATTTCCAGGGTTGAGCTCACTCTGCTCCTCAGGTATAATAGTAGTTCTCATAGATCAGATGGCATATGGCTCTTCCATTATCTAAAATCATATCTTCTAGACCTAATCCCTGTCTAGTCACTAGGAATAGGTTAACTTGGTTGTTGTTTTATCTCTGCTCCTCAGGTATAATAGTAGTTCTCATAGATCAGATGGCATTATGGCTCTTCCATTATCTAAAATCATCTAGACCTAATCCCTGTCTAGTCACTAGGAATAGGTTAACTTGGTTGTTGTTTTATCTCAGCATGACCCTTTACTCATTATCTTATCCTTTGCTTTAGCTGATGACAAAATATTGCTGCTGTGTTTCTAAAAAGGTAATCATGCCACCATTGCTGTCCTTGATTCCAGATATTTTAAATCACATGAAATTTGTGCAACTTACCTTAATTATACGGTGAAATGTATGCCCATTATAATAACCATTTCTGCTGTGAACACAGAAGTTTTCCACTGTCTTAGGGCACCTATAAGACATATATTAAAAATATGAAACCTATTCAGAGCATCTTAAGACAGTTTTCTTTGTAGTACTGCCTCCTAATGATGTTTTCAATGTCTTCTGAATGTTTCAGAAGGACAGTCTTTTTCATACCCTCCTCTAATCTCATGACAAGCAAGAGTTGAAAGGGCATGTAAGTAGTAGTATGTTCTTATTGTTTAATGTAGTATTTTTAGATCACGACTGCTTACTAATATTTGAGTTTGACAGTATTTAGATTTCAAGGTCATTTAGCAAATAAAAAAGAAAAACAGCACCTTAAGATATATATCTTAAGTCAGTTTACCACATATAGTGGGGTTAAGTTCCTGCGAAAGGTAATTTTCTTATAAAAACAATGTTGTAGTACAGTGACACATTCCTGACCAAGAACTTTTTATACATCTCCTAAATTTAATCAGCTTTAAATGACAGTCACACACTTATAATATGAAGCATTTGCAACAATATTACCTAATCTCATAAAATGATTTCATATGGTACATTATCGTGTAATAGCTCCAAGAGCTGGGAATGGAAGGGAAAATTAAGAGAATCTTGAACCAAGTATATCAGGAAACAGGCTCAAGGATGCATGGTTCTGAGCACTTGAAATGAGACTGTCCAGGAGTCTAGAACTGCCTAGTTCTTTGTTCAGTACTAACATATGGTATGATAAAAATTCATATCCAAAATAAATAAGTAATTTTTAGTAAACGTGTTGTGAAAGATGTCACCTTTTGGATTGATCAACAATGGCCAGAGATATTCTATTCTATTTGGTATTGCATGTTCATTTTACAAACTTTTAAACTGTCTGTAATACTTTTTAGCTTGTTTTCAATTGAAGCCTTTACATTTTCTGTTGGAATTTGTTGTTTTTTTTTTTTTAAAAGATGACCGGTAAGGGGATCTTAACCCTTGACTTGGTGTTGTCAGCACCAAGCTCACCCAGTGAGCTAACCGGCCATCCCTATATGGGATCCGAACCCGTGGCCTTGGTGTTATCAGCACCACACACTCCCAAGTGTTATCAGCACCACACACTCCCAAGTGAGCCACGGGCCAGCCCCGTAATTTGTTTTAAAAACTTACAGCTACTGGACCTAAAGAAGAGGGGATGTCTAGCAAATGTCAGGAGGAAAAATAATTATCTTTCCCTTAAGGATTTGCTCTAAGAGGAAAGCAAGTTATAACAACCAAGCCCCAAACCCAGAGTTTTGGATGTGCAATTAATGGTCATACTGATATATCTTTGTATATCACTTTTCAGTTTATATTCAGCACTTTCATAGCCATATATTTTGTCCTCATAATAAACCTGCAAAGTATGTGTATGTATGTATAAAATTTCTCCATTTTCTAGTGGAACATAGCTATCAGAAAGCTCAGGAATAGATGCTCTATCAAACATTTCAAATTGTTAAAATCTCTTAAATCAAAGTAGTAAAATTTGCATAGTTTCCTCAAATATACACATTTACAGTGGTATTTCTGTAAGACAACAAAAACAGTACATACTCAACAGGAAAAAGTTTGATGTGAATGTCTCCCATGCTTGTGTGGATTATGGCACTATCTGAAACTCGTTTAGGTCCTTCAGCTTGAGTAGCTGCCATGACTTCTTCTTTAGAAGGTTTCTCATTAAAAACATCTCGGTCAGAATCTGCACTTTTTGTATCTTCTGGTTCTCGTTTGGTAAACTCAAGGAGAAAACAAAAAGAGAGTGAATGAATTAAAGTTTTTATCTGGTAAAAATTTATTAAGAAGGAAATTTCATTTCTAATAAAGTATTTGAGGAAAGTAAGAATTCACATCAGAATAAATCCTTTTTTCAGGAATCACTTCCCATCATAGAACATGTAAGGCAGTTAAATTATTTTTACATTTGTCTGATATAAAAGTAATCCATGTAATATAACAAACATGTATGATTCAAATGGTATTTAATTTCCTTTGGGTAGAAATTTTCTTGGGTACACATTTAATAAGATAATGGTTTTATTTGTGGTAGCTATCTACTTCTGCCTACTAGTATGAACTAACTTGCTACCTATTGCTTAATTTTCACTATTCTTTATTTTTATTGAAATATAATTGATTATATATGTTTGTGGGGTACAGAATTTAATATCTATACATATGTACAATATGTAGTGATGAAATCGATAATGAGTATAGTCATGTTTACAAAACATAATCAATCTTTGCGACCCTTAACTAATATCTTCCTAACCCTCCTCCCCTTCCCCTTTTCCACCTCTAATAACCACAGTTCTGTTTTTTTTTGAAAGTTCCATGTATTATTGTGTTTCTTTATTGTCTTTCTCTATTTTAGCTCCCACTTATGAGTGAGGACATGCAGTATTTCTTTCTGTGCCTGGCTTTATTTCACTTAATGTAGATCCAAGAGGCTCCAGGACACTTTTCACTATTTATTGCCTGGGTTTGAATTCCAGTTCTGCCATCTACTAGTTATATGACTTTGAGGACATGAATTAATTTCTTTCATTTCCTCATTCATAAATGGGGATAATAGTACCTACCTCCCAATGCAAGTAGTTGTGAATATTAAATAAATAGGTATAAAGTGCTTAGACAACAGTTCCTAACACATAGAGGGTACTATATAAATACTAATAATTGCTATTACTGCTATGAGCAGCACTCAGTACTAGATAGGATTGGGATTCACAAAGATGAATCAGTAAATGGATCTTGACTTTCTCCCCACTCCCCACCCCCCCACCCCAGAGCTCCAGCTGATCTAAGTCCTGAAACTTGGAAAAAAGAATATACATTTTGAGTGAATTTGTAGAAATCTCACGATTCTCAGGGTATTAGGAGAACTGAGAAAAACTGTTCAGTTGTTAAAATCTGGACTTCTCAAGGCCTGTTTCTTTTACTTGACTCTCAGGAAGTAGAAATCCTCTCTCATAAGCAAGCTCTACCTGATGCCAACTGAGTTCTCAGAAGGTAAAGCTGATGCCCCAGTCCCTTTCTTATATAATGTTATTCCTTGATCGACTTGGATAGATTCCAGATAAAGAAAAAACCAAGCTAGGATATTATCACTGTAACCTCTTATTCTCCAGTTTCAAAGGAATGACATATCTGTTGTACTATTCACATGGATTTTTAAAAAGTTTATCTTGATTTAGATTTGTGAAATTCTACTTATGTTTCATGATGTTGGATTTGAAAAAAGAGAAAATTCATATGTATGTTCATACATGTTCATACCATCTTAGCTTTGCTTAAGAATATGTACATCTAATAAGACTGAAAGAAAATTCCTAAACATATTAAGGAAGCACTGAATTATTTATTTTACGTTTCTCTATTTCCTCAAACTTTAAAATGGAATATGTGTGCTTTATTTTTTATTTTTATACAAGTCAAGGGTTAAGATCCCCTTACTGGTCATCTTTAAAAAAGAAAAAAAAAAAAAAAAAGAGTAAAAGCTAAGAAATAATAAAAACATTAAAAAGAAAATTTAAAACCCCAACATGAAAACTATTTTGGATGCAATTATGACCATAACCACTAACTTCCTTCATCTTAGAAAGACAAATAGTTGTAAAAGCCAGGTTGAAAATTTTACAAAACATGATGGAAAACAGTAAAGAAATACTTAAAATCAATTCTTAGTTGGAAATTCTACAATATTAATGTTCTAAGATGGTATTCTGGTTGTTTAGAAAGTCTGCTATTACTGCCAACATTCTCTTCAGTTGAGGCATAAGCCAAGAAAATAAAACTTCCAGCCAAACTGGAAGAAACATTAAGGTGTATGTCCTAGTACTTCCACATACCATATAGAATCTATTCTTCTTGAAAGATGTACAGACTATTGTTGGGTCAGCTTGAATATTCTGAAGAACAGGGTTTTCAGAAGCTTTCATCTCTATAGTAGTTGCAGCACGATGCTTTTTGGCTATTCCCTGGAACAAAGCTAATTGCATCACTCTAATATTTTCTTGCTTGCCTAAGATCCGCACACACCTGAAAAATACAGCGTTTTATACAGTAAAATCACCAGAATTAACTCCAATCATGACAACTTTACAGATAAAAGCTAGGAATCAACTATCCTTTATGTACATAAATAACTATTGAAAGGTTTTTTTTTTTTTTTTTTTTGTCTTTTGTCTTTTTCCGTGTCCGGCAACAGATCGCAACCCTCAGTGTTGCCCCCGTACCGGACCGGGGACCGGCAATGGGATTGCAACCCTCGGTGTTGTTCCCGCGCCTCGCTCAGCCAGTGAGCGGGAACCGGTCTGCATGTGGGATCCGAACCCTCAGGCGGGAGCGCCGCCGTGCTTCCCAAGCGGCACACTATCCAGTGCGCCACCGGGCCGGCCCTGAAAGGTTTTTAAAAATGTTTATCTTCCCCAAAAAAGGTATTTTAAGTTGGTAGGCAGCTATAATTTTCAGGTTAAAAAAATACAATCAAGAGAATGAAAGCCACAGAGAAAACATTTACAAAAGACAACTGATAAAAGACTGTTATCCAAAAAATACAAAGAACTCTTAAAACTTAACAATAAGAATACCAACAACCTGATTAAAAAACGGGCCAAAAAACTTAACAGATACCTCACCAAAGAAGATATACAAATGGCAAATAAGCACATGAAAAGATGCTCCACATCATATTTCATAAGGGAAATGCAAACCAAAACAAGATACCACTACACATTTATAAGAATGGCTAAAATCCAGAACATTAACAATACCAAATGTTGGGGAGGATGTGGAGCAACAGGAACCTCTCATTCATTGCTGGGGGGAATGCAAAAGGGCATAGCTGCTTTGGAAAACAGTTTGGCAGTTTCTAACAAAGCTA
Organism: Galeopterus variegatus; assembly: GCF_000696425.1. Taxonomy (NCBI): domain Eukaryota; kingdom Metazoa; phylum Chordata; class Mammalia; order Dermoptera; family Cynocephalidae; genus Galeopterus; species Galeopterus variegatus. The sequence goes on along the minus strand of NW_007726454.1, from coordinate 443,920 downwards.
AACATACTGTTACCATAAGATCCAGCAATCGTGCCGCTTGGTATTTACCCTAAAGAGTTGAAAGCTTATGTCCACACAACAACCTGTACAGGAATGTTTATAGGAGTTTTATTCACAACTGCCAAAACCTGGAAGCATCCAAGATGTCCTTCAATAGGTGAATGAATAAATAAATTGTAGTACATCCAAACAATGTAATATTATTCAGTGCTAAAAAGAAATGAGCTATTAAGCCATGGAAAGACATGGAAGAAACTTAAATGCGTATTATTAACTGAAAGAAGCCAATCTGAAAAGGCTACATACTGTATGACTTCAATTATATGACATTCTGGAAAAAGCAAAACTATGGAGGACAATAAAAAGATCTGCAGTTGCCAGGCTTTACAGGGTAGGGAGGGAGAACAGAGGATTTTTAGGGCTGTGAAGTATTCTGTTTGATACTATAATGGTGGATACATATCATTATACATTTGTCCAAACCCATAGAAGGCACAACACCAAGAGTGAACCTTAAATGTAAATTATGATGATAATGATGTGTCAATGTAGGTTCATCAGTTGTAACAAATGTGCCACTCTGGTGGGGGATGGTGATAATGGGGGAGGCTATGCATGTGTGGGGCAGAGGGTATACTGGAAATCCCTATACCTTCCTCTTAATTTTGCTGTGAACTTATAACTGTTCTAAAAAACAACAACAACAAAAACAAAACAAAACAAAAAAAACCCCCAAACTGTTCTGTTAAAAAACAAAAACAAAAAATCAATCATTCATTTTTACAATTTTAACCTATTCCTATTATTTTAATCTTTCTGTAAGACTTCAAAGATTCTGTATCGCCAAGAACTACAATATAAATATGTCTATATGTGGGAATGTGCAGAACATTTTTTTCCTTAAAATATTCTTTAAGTTCTTTTCATTTACATTCAGTGATAGTATCTGATTGTAGCTGTTTTGTACTAAGACCAAATGGACTGTTTCCACAAAAGTCTTTTTGTGGTTTCATGCATTTTAACTTCTGATTTTATGTCTAGCAGGATGTAATGCTGAATTCTGTGGTTAAAATATTTGGCAACATTTAACATGAACCAGGCTAATTTAAATCAATAAGCAAAAGGCAGAGTGAAACTTGTTAAAAACAAAACAAAACAAAACTTGAAACTATGCATATCTTCTTTCCATTTCTTTTACAAACATGAGTGGAAACTTTTTACATAGATTATAAACAACCAAGAGACCACAGAAAAATCCAGTCAAAACATTTGGTTAAGTTTAGACATTTGGGACCATTCCACTTATCTTGGAACAAACAAAACTCCCATTGTTTCCCTGATGGAGGGAATGGTCCCCCCTAATTGCATTTAAAAAAACATACATCATATTAAAGCTTACCGGTTTGTCTCTACGTTTATAACTTTAATGCCCAGCATTGTTCCATATAGCACAAAGTGTCCAGTTTCATCAAAAACTATATTAATTAATCTTACGGCATCCACCTTCTCTAACTCACGTTCCACAGCCATTCGTCGGCCAAATTCCATGTCTGGCAGCTGTTGCCTCATCTGCTGTAATTCAGTGAACATCTAGGAAACAAACCATTTATTAACAAAAACGTGGCATATACACACACGTTTATTCTCATTGCCTTTACTATATATATAACATATATAAAGTTAATATAATGTCCTTATTTCCTAATTAGTGTTTAGAATCTCTATTAAGAATGTATATAACACAAACTTTTAGTAGCTCTTAATGTGTATTCTGCTTCTATTTAAATTCCCATTGCCTTTTTTATATCAAACATATTTGATATTTAAAATATAAATTTTGTTATATAATTATGTTTTATATATTATATATTTGTATATTTTACATAAATTACATTTTATATAAAATAAAGGTAATGAGAATTTAAATAGAAGAAAAATACATATTAAGAGCCACTAACAGTTTGTGTAATTTTATATCTTAATAGAGATTCTAAACAGTGTAAGTAGGAAATAAAGACATTATAATAAGTTCAATTATAAAAAATAGTACTTTACATTAAATGGTAACTGGTTCTCCTAATTAAAAAAAAAATACCTTACTAGTTCTTAGTTAAAAACAAAACTGGTTCTCCAAATTAAAAAAAAGTTACTATAACTACTGCTTTCTCTACAGAAATAACATATCTGCTGCCTTCTAAAAGCCACAGACTAGAACTTCCCAGTGAAATATTACGCAAGCCACATATGTAATTATAAATTTTCTAGTAGGTATGTTAAACAAAGTAAAAAGAAACAGGTGAAATTCATTTAATGTTTTATTCAACCCAGTGTATCCAAAATATTATCATTTCAACATTAACAATATAAAAAGAGATAACTTACATTATTTAAAAAAAAATTAAGTCTTTGAAATCTTGTATGTATTTTATGCTTTCAGCACATCTCAGGTTGGACTAGCCATATTCAAATGCTCAACAGCCACATGTGGCTAGTGGCTACTTATTTTTCGGCGACTGGCCAGTTTGGGGATCCGAACCCTTGACTTTGGTGTTATAAACACCGTGCTCTAACCAACTGGAGCTAACTGGCCAGCGACAGTGGCTACTTATATTGGACAATGCATCTATAGAGTATGAGGTCCTTGTTCAAGGATCGTATGCCTGACATATAACACTCAATTTTTATTGAATAAATGAATTCTTATTATCTCATTAATTTATAACAAATTCATATTTCAGAAAATGTTTCAAGTTATCTTGACATGGGGCAATTATGTTAGATTACCATTAGGCTAATGTGATTTGGGAGAAATGAGTATTTTTATTAGTGCTTTATAGTTAGGAATTTTTAATATTTCAGAAAATGTTTCAAGTTATCTTGACATGGGGCAATTATGTTAGATTACCATTAGGTTAATGTGATTTGGGAGAAATGAGTATTTTTATTAGTGCTTTATAGTTAGGAATTTTTACTTTTCTTTTGATATTTAATACATAATTTTCAAGACGGATATCACATCACAATTACTCTGAATTAGCACACTACAAGCCCTCCAAAAGATATGATCATTATATTGTTTTCCAGACATTCAGGGCATCAAATAGTAGAATTCAAAAGTAGTTCTCTGTTGCAAATAAAAATAAGCCACACTCATGTCCCATTTATTTCTATTATTGTTTCATGCTTGTATTAACAGAAAATATCCAGTTCTTTTTAGATAGGGGAAGAACAATATACAAAACTCCAGAAATCAGGAGGAGGTATGTATGTATGTTACAGTACAAGCATCAAGCCAAGGTCTTATAGAACTAAAAAGCCTAGTTATTATGTTTTCTTATCTTCAGTCTCAAAGACAGAGATACTGATACATTGCTTATTTGTATGCCAGGAATAGCCTAGAATGCTGGATTACATTTTTGTAGTGGGTGACTCATGATCATTTCTGCTAGAGAGAAGAGTCAGTTTTTAAGACATGGTCTATAGGTGGTCACCTGTCCATATACAAGAACGTCATAAATGTTTATCCAATCAAGCACCTGATCAGAATCTTTTTACAGTGTTCTGGTCTTCGCAGGGCCTTTATGATATACAACTTCATGGTCATATCTGGTGACTGTGGTTAATAAATACTAAAAGAGAGCTGAACTGTTAGCTCAGTTGGTTAGAGCATGGTGCTGATAACACCAACATCAGGGGGTTGATTCCTATACTGGCCAGCAATAGACAGACAGAAAGTAAAAGATGCAAATTCACACCATCCCGTTCAATTTCTTGTCTGTTAAACTAGGACTTTAACCAATTAGCTCTCCCCTTCACTGCCCTCTGCTGGAACTGTGAAATTCCAGTCATTTACTAGTCACTAGCATTGTTAAGTAACTAATTTAACTGTTGAAGCTTGGCTTTTCTGGCAAATGATCATTCTGAATCTCAACTTCTGTCATAAGCTTTACTACTGACCTCCTCTTGCCACCTCAGCCCTATCACTTCAACAAATGTTGAAGACAATGATGAAGAAATAGAGTGGGTTGAGCAGTTCAGAGTGTGTGTGTTAAGAGATTTATGTCCAGACTTTCTGTATATTTCTTTCCCTGAGGAATCTTGGAAGAGGTGCAAGTTGGTAGTTTTGAAATTATATTTAAATTATAAGTAGTATCTAGTTATCAGCCACCATAAAAGAAGAAAACATCACCAAGAAAGTTTTCTTTTTAAAAGCAGGGTGGAAGGCTATCATGAGGATGATTTGGCTAACAAACAGATATTCACATCCGTCTGGATTCATATTACTTCAGGCAAACAGCATCCAATTCATGACCACTTGCCACGAAAACAAGAGTGCCACTAATAAGAGTTCACAGAATTTTTGAAGAGCTTAATGTGGGAAATCCAATGTATATTGGTCACTACAAAGGACTATAGCGTTGACAGTTATACTATAAAAAACTATTGCTAAACAGGTTCAACCCATATACTTTTACAGCATTCAACATATTTATTATTAGCAGTCAGAAAACCACCTTGTGGAAATAGTTGATGAGACCCAACTATCCAGAGAAACCACTTAACTTTGCATGGATAAAAACTCTTATTTTACAACTATATACTCTCATAAATTCTTGTTACCAGTCTAACAAGTGATGGCTAAATAACTCAACAGATATTTGAGGTAATTCTGTGTCAGGTACTAGTGCTGGAGATACAATCATGAGCCAAAATAGATCACATAGAGCTTATTCTACTAGGGGTGATATACATTAACCAAATAATATGACCACACCAAATGCAGTAAAAGAAAAATGGATAGAGTGATATACAGTCACATTAAAAAAGCTGTCCTAGACTGGATGAGCAGTGAAAGCTTCCCAAAGGAAGTAACCCTTCAATTGAAGTTTGAAGGATAAGTTAAATAGGTACTAATGAAAGAATGTGAAAGGAGAAAGAGTTTCATTCCAGGCAGAGGGAATAGCATACTCAAAGGCCCAGTGGTGGGAGGCATGTTCAAGAAACTGAAAGACAGGGAGAAAGGTGATTTATGGTGGGTTGGAGTGGTAGACAGGTGCCACAACATGATAGGCGAACATTTTGATCTTGATCCTAAGAACAACAGGAAGTCACTGAAAAATTCTAGGCAAAGGAATGACATGACCAGATATGTGCTTTTAAAAGATTGCTCTGGATGCAGAGTGGGTATTAGGAGGAAGCCAGAAGATACAGGCAGTAGGCCATGCAATAGGTCAGGCAAAAGATCATGAACTAGGGTAGTAACAGCTGTACTGATAAGAAATGGATATATTTGATGTATACTTAGAAAGCAAAATTGGCAAGACTCATGATAAATAGAGGAGTAATGAAAAAGATTTAAGGATGATTCTTTAATTTCTGGTTTGTTCAACTACATTGAAATTGGTACTATTCATGAATACCGCAAAAAAAAAAAAAAAAAAAAAAAAAAAGGATAGGATCAGATCTGTTCATAGTAGGAAGCTGGAGAAATAAATTTGGGAGTAGTCATATGAACAGGCATGAGTAAAGAGTGACAAGAGAAAGGGGCCTGGAATAAGTTTTGAGTATCTTAAGAGGATGAACTGACAAGCAAAACAAAACTGGAAAAACAAAACAAAAACCCAGCCACATAAATACGATAACTGGCTTGGAAAATATGACATCATAAATCTAGGGAAGAGAGTTTCAAAGATCAACAGTGCAAGATAGAAAACTGCTGAATATTATCTTTAATACACTAAGAGAAAATAAGCGTCAAATGTCTATATCCAGAAAAAATATCTTTGAAGAAATAACACAAAATAAAGATACTTTTAGAAAAGTAAAATCTGATTAAATTTAAATTGCACTTACACTCAGTGATTCATCAAAGACTCTCATGAGTTTTCCAGTTAAAAACCTGAAAATTCTAACTTTTCTATCAGAACCAATAGTAGCTATTTTCTTCCCATCTGGTGAAAAACATATGCTGGTTGGATAAGCCTTACATTTGGCAAATTCATACAAATCTGTATCAGTTTTATATTCCCAGTTCACATTTTTAGGGAATTTATATTCATGAGGAGGCCCAGTCCAGTATTCAATCATTCCAGATTTATCAGAAGACACTACTGCTTTGTAAACTAGGTTTAACCGTATCTGAGTAAGAGGTGATGTATGGAGTTTGTCAAAAATATGAAGTGGCTGGTTATCTCCTCGACCATCATAAATGAAAATTTTTCCAGTACTCTTCTCGGAAGCAGCAACTGAAGATATGGCATCCCCTGGACAATAGATCCATTCACATTGTCCAGGAAAATAGCTAAAATAGTAAAGAATTGAGGAGGGGAAAAAAAGGTCAGTACAAGCAAGCATCCTCCCCCCACCCCCACCAAAAAATGTCCTGGCCAGTAATTTAGTTCTGGATTCCTTGCTCAAAAGTAGCAGAGAAACAGAATGGGGAGGAACAGCTGAGAATAGTTACTAATTTTTCTTTCTGACCTCATCAATGTAATGATAAATTCTGAGGAGCTATCAAACCACAAGAAGATAACTGCATATATAGCAGCTCATTTACGTCCATTAGGTAAATAAGAAAATCTAGTCTTAAGATGTTCTGGTGCATTGGGCTAGCCTGTGGCTCACTCGGGAGAGTGTGGTGCTGACAACACCAAGTCAAGGGTTAAGATCCCCTTACCGGTCATCTTTAAAAAAAAAAAAAAAAAAAAAATTTCTGGTGCATTGCTTTTTGGATCCCTGTAAAACAGTCTATATATAACTTACTTT